>NW_006282004.1:755347-772521 GCF_000327345.1 Myotis davidii | reverse complement strand
TAACCCTGAGCTGTCCCTGGGAGGACTGGGGAAGAGGTTCCTGGGCAGCTGCAGGAACTCCTGCTAATGGCACACTTGATGCTGTCCTCTCACTGTCCCCCACATGTGTCTGGCAAACCTGAATGAATCTGGTGCTACAATGGCTTATCGAGTTACACTAGTCTCATTGGCTAGTTGAACCCAAGACCAGTGCTACTGGACAAGCAGAGTGAGTGATTTAGGTTCCAACACATTGCAGAGGGAAAGATGAGTGACTAAAAAAAAAACAAACCCTGTTTGGGTCTCGATTATCTTCCAGCCTAGAAGAGGGAAACAGACAACACATAAATTTAAAATCATGTCAGGTGATAATGCTCTGGTGAAAACCAAGCTGCAGGTTTCAAGAAGGACCTTGAGAAGTTGAGATTTTACATAGAGTGTTCAGGGAGGACTCTGTGACAAAAGAACATTTGAGCCATGATTTCAGAGATGTGAGGCAGCGATCCGTGTAGATATCTCTGGGAGAACTCTCCAGGTGAAGGAACTAGCAAGTGCAATGGTCCTTAGCAGAAATATGCTTAGCATGTTCGAGAAACCGCTGGCGTGGAGGAGCAAAGAGATGGAGAAATGAGGTCAGAAAGCTGTGGGAAGGCAGATCTTATAGCGCCTTGTAGGCTGTCTGAGATGAATGGGAGGCATTGGAGGTTCTGAGCAGCGAGTATGACTGGGGCTGCAGGATGAAGAAGAGACTGTGAGATCGAAGGTGGAGGCAGAGAAACCAATTAAGCTATTGCCATTATCCAAAGGGGGGACAGCGGGGAACACAACAAGAATGCTGCACTGTTAGTGGTAAAAAGCGGTCAGATTTGGCCCGGCCAGCACGGCTTAGTGGTTGAGCGTAGGCCTGTGAACCAGGAGGTTAGAGTTGGATTCCGGGTCAGGACACATGCCCAGGTTGTGGGCTAGATCCCGAGTAGGGGTTGTGCAGGAGGCAGTCGATAAATGATTCTCCCTCATCACTGATATTTCTCTCTCTCCCTCTCCCTTCCGCTCTGTAATCAATAAAAAACATACAGTTTTTAAAAGTAGTCAGATTCAACGTATGTTTTGAAGGCTGAGTTTTATTTCCAGATTGCCTTTTGACATGAGGAGAAAGAAAATGGAGTCAAAGTTGAGTGGAAAGTTGTGATTTAAGCATCCAGATGCATACGTTGGCATGCATTTAAATGGAAAAAATTGGAAGAGGAATTTGGGGGGTAAAATTAAGAGTCCCTTTGGATATATCAATTTTAAAATGATGATTCGACAACTGACCAGAGATGTGCAGATAGTTAGATGCCTGAGCCTCTGGGAAACTTGAAAATAAAGATATAAATTTTGGAGTCATCAGGGTATGGATGGTATTTGAAGCCAAGGAAGAAGTCCAAGGACTGGGCCAAGATACTTATTAATAGCTTGATTTGAGTATAAAAATTTACATGGATATACAGATCTTTTATTTATTTATTTATTTACTTACTTACTTACTTTTGATTTAGGAAAGGGAGAGGAAGAGAGAGATATAAAAGTCAATGATGAGAGAGAATCATAAATTGGCTGCCTCCTGCATGCCCTCCACTGGTGATGGAGCCTGACTGGGAAGTGAACCATGACCTCCTGGTTCATAAGTGGGACGCTCAACCCCTGAACCACACTCAAAGGAAACAACCCGCATTCTAGAATAATTACGTTCATGGCAGAGTATAGTTCACATAAAAATGACTGTTCAAAAGGAAAAAAAGTGACTAGTTCATTCGACACAAAACATACCTGTTATTAATGCAACTGCAAATGCGATGTGCATAAATGTCACATGTGTGGGGCCACCAGGACCAATGATTTCATTTACATTCTTTATGAAAACAATCAAAGGAAAATCTGCTGATAGCCAAAGTATTTAGATTCAAGCACAAAAAGGTAAAACTTTCCAGGCTACACACAGAGCTTCCAGAGTTTCTCCAAGATGCAGGGAACTGAGGGCCTAGAAATAGCTGAGTCTTACTTTTCACTTACTCTCTTTGCTCATTGTGCATGTATGCCTGTTTTAAGGAAATACACTATTTGATAAAATATAAATCAAGTTCAATTAATTAAATTAAAATCAAGCATAAGATCTTAATGGGGCTGAAAATACTGAGATCAGCTACTACTGAGCCAAAAAGTCCCAATGATTTCTACTGCCATTAAATGTATTGCTTTAGGTTCTATCAACCATATTAACTTTTCCTTTCCTCACTTTCCATTGCCTCTGCAAAACAACTTTAATTTTATTGCTTTATGTCCAATCATTTTTTTTCTTTTCTCATCTTAGTCCCTGCAAGACCAACTTCTAACTAGATTAAGAACATTAAAAAACATAAACATTTGAAATATTATGATTTCTTATCACAAGTAGAGCAAAATAAAAATGACAATGAGCAAATTAAAGTGTTATTTTTAAAATAAAACAAAACATGCATGTATGGGGAAATTTATGTAGCCTCTTTCTAGTTACCAGATTATTCTTTGGGGGACCCTTCTTTGCAAAATGCTTTGAGTACCTGCTTAGTCTATTATACAGACCAGCAGTATTATCTGAGTCGTTATCTGTGTTATTAACTTCTCTCTTTTTTATTTTTCCCTTTGATTCTTCTTTAGTTTTCTGTAAGTACTCTCATATACCTCCCCCTAGATCACAATTTATCAGAAGGCTAAGGGACCTTTGATAGAACCTCACTGTATGACATCAGCAACCTGCCAATCAAAAAGTATGGTAAAGGGCATTCAAAGTAAAGAAAATACTTCACCAAGGGCATAATATAACAGCTTATCTCCAGAACAGATTAGTAAAAATCCTGAGTAATGCTATACCTATATTTATTTAGGGATCCTGCTAAATTTAGGGATATTACTCATCCATAAATTTAAGACTTGGGCAGCCCTGCTCCTTCTCCGCTTGACTAGAATGCCAAACATCTTCACATTAGATTTGTTTCTTCAATTTTTCAAGCTAATCGTTTTATAGCATCCCTACTGCCATCCCATATCTCATTTTGCTTTGCTATATTTACATTAGAGAACACTGGGTCTACTGATTGAGATGCCACGACTTAGCTTTGCTGTTCTAAGAGAATGCTTGGGCAGGACAGGAGTGAACCATAAATATTTAGTGGGAAGTCACAGCTTTGGGGCTTCCCTGAGGGTATCGATCTTATAACAGGCATACTTTTTCTTATGGATTTCTGATGGGACAAATACAACATAATGTGGTTTTAATTTAAATGATATTAAACAACTTCTCGTATGCTTACTTGCCATCCATACATCTTTGGTGAAGTGTCTATTAAATCTTTTTACTATTTCTATTCAAGTGCTTGTATTCATCTTGAGCATTTTTATATATTCTGGGCAGAAGTATTTTATTAGATATGAGTGTTGTAAATATTTTTCCCAGTCTATGGTTTATTTTTTATTCTCTTAATATCTTTTGAATAGCAAAAGTTCTTGCTTTGCTTTTGAATAAATCCAATTTATCAATTTGTTCTTTTATGGATTATGCCTTTAGTATTATATCTAAAAAATATGTAGTCACCATCATTGGTGTCATATTTAGGAAAGCCAAGATCACAAAATTTTCTCTGAGAAATTTTATAGGTTTAGGTTTTGTATTTAGGTCAGTGATACACTTCCTGTTAATTTTTGAATCAAAGTTTATTCATTTGCACATAGATATCCAATTGTTTCAGCACCATTTGTTGAAATGCCTACATTTTCTCCCCTGAAATTACCTTAGCACCTTTGTCAAAACTCAAATAACCATATATATTTCTAGATTCTTTATTGCATTCCATTGATATTTTTCTTCACCTATTTTTATGCCATTACTACAGTGTCTTGATTACTATAAATTTATAACGAATGGTGAAGTCAGTCTATGTCTTCCAACGTTATTATTCTTTCCAACATATGACCTATTTTAGTCCTTTACATTTCAATACAAATTTTAGAATTAACTTGTCAATTTCTACAAAGCTATCTTCTGAGATTTTTATTAAAATCGCCTTAAATCAAATAATCATTTGGGCAGGGGGTGGTTAATGACATCTTAGCAATGTTGAATCTTTCACCTTTGAACATGGTATATCTCTCCATTTGTTCGGTTCTTCCTTAATTTTCCTCAGCAATGTTTTGTATTTCTAATTTCAATGCAATACTTGGAACCCAACAGTAATTCTGTCATCATTTGTTGAACTAAACTGATATAAATCTATAAGGAGAGAAATCAAGCCTTATCTTCAACTTTTAATAAAAGCATGCAAGGTATAATAGCCATGCAAAAGCCATTTTAATTATCAGTGCATGTTAACAATAATGCCATTCAGAATTTTATGCAACTCCATAATGATTAGATAACATCTACTTAGGCAATCTTGGTAAATCCCCAAATCAATAATCCTTTGACCTTTGGAAAATTTGCTCAATATGTTTACATTTTTAATTCCATTTTGATCTTGTTTCATTTTCCATCTTAGTATCTCGTTCTCTGGAGGAGCTGCTATAAAGTTAGCCTTCCTTTATATAAATTTTATTGTTAATTCTCCTTTTATATATTCTGACAACCATTGGTCATATTCTCACCCATTCTTTTTCCTCTACCTTCCACTTAATTTCTACTTCATGAATAAATTCCTCAGTAACTATATATTATCAGGCTATTCTACTCAGCATCCCCAATATTCATGAATCATAGATTTGAATCTATTTCTCCAATGCTAACAATATGCATTCAATACCTGAAAGAAACATTATTAATCCTTATTTCCCTTCCTTCATTCCAAAATTATACATGTAGCAGGTTTATGCATATTTTAAGTGATTCAGACCATAGTGTTTTTCTTTCCTTAAATTATATTTTGAAATGAAGCACTGATTCCTTTCTTTCATCTGACCGGAAATTATATATTTAAAAGTTAAATTTTAAATACTTTAGTTTGGGATAACAATATAACCTGTAGTACCATATAATAAGAGACATGGAAAAAAGCAAAATTCAAAGCATTAAGCTATGGTATTACTCTTTACTAGCAGAGAACAGAGGACCTGGAAACCTTTATATCAAAATTTTTTTAATTTAGTACAAAAACCAAAGCTGTGAATTCTGAACTAAGAATGAGATAAAAGAGGCCCTGCCTGGGTAGCTCAGTTGGCTATGTTGTAGGCAGCGTATGGCACCAGGTGTTAGACACATGGGATCAGAACAGACCCGGGTTCAGCAATCTTTGTACTTGAGTTCTGGCTAGGAAAGAATTCAGGGCCAAGACTCAAACTATAAGAGAACGTTTATTTGTAAAATCACAGAGGTAGAAAAAATAATTTGTAGAAGAAATGGGCTGAGGAAACAAGGTATAGAAGCAAAGGAAGGGTCCTTGGAGCTTGGGAGTGAGGAAGGTAAAGGTGACATGCCTGGTGGGATGGAGAGGGAGAGGGAAGGGAAAGGCTGGGGGTGCTCCAAGGAGGGAGAATGCTATGGGTCCTCTGTCCTAAGGGTTTTAAGGGTGAAGATTTTAGGGGAGGTCCCAGGAGAAGATCTCAATAGAATATTCAGCAGTTTTCCAGGTTTGTCCTTTCAGGCTGAGGGTCTCTGCTCACTGATTGATCTGCATCAGGGCATTGTCCTGAGATCAGCTGCAGTGGTCAGCAAACTCATTAGTCAACAGAGCCAAATGTCAACAGTACAACGATTGAAATTTCTTTTGAGAGCCAAATTTTTTAAACTTAAACTATATAGGTAGGTACATTGTTATTAACTTACTTGGGGTACTCCTAAGGCTTAGGAAGAGCCACACTCAAGGGCCCAAAGAGCCACATGTGGCTGATGAGCCTTAGTTTGCCGACCACGGGTGGCATTGCACGTCTGGTTTTGCTGCTTTTCTGGGCCTGGAGCTGAAAAACTGAGGCCTAGGGAGGAAAAGTCAGGGGGTCCAAACTTAATGACCAGTGATACGCTAGGGGAGAAAAGGTCACCCTGGGGACAAGGTCCCAATCCTCCCATTGTCCTTTGCTAGGTACCTAGGGCTTTTTGCCCTGGTGACCTTCTGTAGCTGGCCTGTCCTCCTTGCTCTGCTCACTCTAACTGCCTACCAGAGTGGCAGCGTTGTCCCAATATGCCAAGGTTGTGGTTTTGATTCCTGGCCAGGGCACATACAAAGATCAACCAATGAACGCATAAACCGGTGGAACAACAAATCCATGTTTCTCTAAAGCAGTTTTGCCTTAGCTTTGTGACATTTCTGAAGAGGCAATATTTTCAACTCTATCTGCTATTCATAGAGAGAGCATTGCTCTTCCTGGATAGGTGAGATAAAATCATATTATAGATCAAGCAGAGGTTGGCAAGGGGGTTAGTCTTGATGTAGTATTCATCTCATTAAATTTGATGAAAGTATGATAAAAACGATTTTAATGAACTTAACCTGGCAATTGCACAGATAAGAGTAAATAAATATGAATATATGTATTTATTAATTAGTCATAGGAAAAACAGAGGTGAGAAGTTTGGCCAAGTAACAGCATCAGCAGTAATGCACTATGGGAAGAAACAGATCTAAGGCTCAGTGTGTTAAAGTTGGTTTAGTGCCCTTCTATATAGAGATGGGTTAAATAAGAGAAAAAAATCTTCTGACTATCTCTATTGATTATTCCTTATACAAGAGAAGATAGTTAAGAATGCATTTCAATGCAAAGGAACAGAAAAGCAGAGAAAAAATTCTAAAAAGTCAATTTGTGTTGTTATCCATAATAACTCCAGATATTTAGTAGCCAATGATTTCACAAAGGTTACTCTTCCATTTTACAAATCAGTCGCAAGAAAAGTCTTTGCTGTATAAAGATGCTATTGCATTAAGATAATAAAGATACCAATTTCTATTCACTGCCATATTCTGCTCTTTCCATAACAATGCACACTTTGATTTAGTTAAATTGGCACATAACGCATAAACTAAAGATTCAGTAAATCTTTAATGAATCTTTATATGATAAAAATAAACATCCTGGAAGATTTGATTTTGTATATTACTTGCATGTCTAAAGGAGCTGTTGGATTCATAAAATTGACTTTGTCACCCATCTTTTCTTTTAAAGATTCTTTACAAATTCACCCTGTTGTCATTGTAGTAATAACTCTTGCTATTTCATATCTTTAGGACCTGATGTTGCAGATACTTTGGAAACTCTTATCTTGAAGGAGAATTCTAAGACTAAATCACTTAGAAAATATTGAGATGAGTACCTTGGGAAATCATTACATGCACTTGAGGCCAAGCTAAGAGGAGAAGCAATCAGCCTAAAAGGAAATCTCTGCAGGCAAAGTGGATGAGACTATTTCTAGTAATGTGTATGTGAGCAAACACCACTTGTCGTTAAGGTTTTAACATTTTTTGTTTACTCAATATTATCAGATGATTCCCCCTTTCTCTCAGCAATATTACCTCTGCTATTTTGCAGAGTTCTCCAAAGGCATGCATAGTGTATAAGGGCAATTATGAGAAATTCTTCACAGCATTCTATCATCACCTCTAACTTCCATTCCAAAGTTAACTGATTTTAGAACTTGTTTTCTTCAGTCACCACAGTCCCCAGAACAAAGTCCCAATTCCCATAAACTGTAGTTGGGTTTCCAGGATGCTGACATTTGTATCAACTGAAGTGGCGCCACCATGTGGCAAAAGTGTAAACACAATTGGCCAGTTACCGGCCAGACCAGCCTTGAAATTATTCTTTGTTTTTTTTAGATGCTGTAGATAACATTATCTCACTTTTTTCATAAAGAAATATTTTAGTATTTTATATTACTTGGCCAGTTTACATGATTCAAATTTCCATGAAATAAGACTAAACATAATATATTTAGATTAGCTTTTCAGAAAAATTCTAGTAAATCACAATGTGTCTAGGTTCAAGACTGGTAGTAAATAAAAGATATGGTCTCTAGTAATAAGACGATAAAAATATTTTATGATTGTTATGACAAGCATAAATTATTATCTATTGTATTAACATCTTAAGAACATGTAAGAAACAAAGTAAATAAAGACAATTTAAAATTTAAAAAAGAGCCCTGGCCAGTGGTGACAAGTGATTAGAGCATTGGCTTGCACACTGAAGGGTCAAAGGTTTAATTCCAGTTAAAGGCAGGTACCTGGGTTGTAGGTTCTATCTTCTGGATCCTGGTCAGGGCACAGGCGGGAGACAACAAATCTATGTGTCTCCCTCACATGGATGTTTCCATCTCTCTCTTTTTCTCCAGCTCTCTTTCTTCCTTCCCTTCTACTCTCTCTCAAAAAAAAAAAAAAAAAGCCAGGGGGAAAAAATCTTCAGGTGAGGATTAACAAAAAAACAAAACAAAAAAAGGATATCTGGATAATCTGAACATTGGTAGAGTTGGAACCAAGAAGGAGTGAAAAAGGAAAAACAATCACCTAACCCCGTGGTCGGCAAACTGCGGCTCGCGAGCCACATGAGGCTCTTTGGCCCCTTGCGTGTGGCTCTTCCTAAGCCTTAGGAGTACCCTAATGAAATTAATAACAATGTACCTACCTATATAGTTTAAGTTTAAAAAATTTGGCTCTCAAAAGAAATTTCAATCGTTGTACTGTTGATATTTGGCTCTGTTGACTAATGAGTTTGCCGACCACTGGCCTACTCTGTTCAGGGAGTCCTGGCAATAAGTATAATGGGATAGAAAAATACATGAGGATTCTACTATAATCTTAGCTTTAACAAAACAAAACAAAACAAAACAAAACACCACATATTTTTCCTGTGCTAACATGTCCTCCAATTCAATAAATTTTATATTTATTTTAGATATAAACTATATTATGTTAGCAAAAAAAAATGAATTCATTTTCACAATTCTTTAGCCTGGCATGGCCTGTGACATTTTGATAAATAATTTGGCAAAAGTAAATTTGGCTCACTTTGTAGTTGCTATCTATTTTCCTGAACAATAAACCAAAAATTTTATGCAGGGAATGTGTTGACTCTAAGAAGGATACATTTTTCTGTAATCCTAGTTCCTTATCTTGCTTGGCTGAGCAAAGTGTGAAAAAGAAACTGCTCTGCGTGTGTGAAGATAGACTAAGCGCATAGACTAATAGGAAGGTGTGGTGGATAGTAATAGAAAAGCTGACTATAAAAAACTGTTCTCCGTTTAGTTAAACATGCTGTGAAATAATAAATGAGTACAAAGTAGGGAAATTGACTCCGCAGGCATCTTTGGGATGTGTACTTAAAAAACGTCACTTGCTCTTCTCCCATTTTGTTTTTAAGTGAAATGAATTAACATTAGAACTCCTTGAACTTTAAAAACCAACCACTATTAAGATACCAAGCCACTTGAGAAGCTTATCATGGACCAGAGGCTGTGGGACTCACTGAGCCAAACATGGTACATCTGGGTGTTCTAAGCAGCCGTCCATCACCAATGGAAACTACATACGTATTAGATGGGGCTCAAACAGATAAAGTGACAAGTAGGTGGTATGAGCAATACCCCAGTTCCTATGGCACAAAACCTCTCATCAAGGCCCCAGGGTGCTCTTAACATAGTTCCAACTGCATAGCAAGGAAGAGACAAAAAGAGAAAGTAGCAGAAAAATGAATTAATGGAATGATTGGGAACATGACTTATGGCAGGAACCAACCATCTCATAGAGCACCGTTTCCCAAAGCTTGCACCACAGAGCAGCCTCTTTGTGGCTGCTAGTAGCCATCACACATGTACACCCAGAGACGAGTTCTGGAGTCGGTTACGTTGGAGAAATTCTGAGTTCCACAATGAGGTTTATTGTTGGGTCCTTGAATCATACGTAGTTTTCCCTCACCTCTGAGATTTCTTAGGTTTTATTATGTTGCCAACTAGTTATCCTCAACGTAAGTAATATATCCCCGAATGGTGTTTGTCATCACTTCCCTCCCTAGTCATCATGTGGCTGGTGGGACACCTTAATTATTACTGCTTCTTTCACAATTGGCACCAAAGAATGATGAACATAACTTTGCCAGGGGTCTTTGCTCTCCCCATCCAGGTATAACACATGTGTATCCCAAGCTAAAGCACATCCCTGGTGATTTAACCCCGAGGGGCCATTTCTCAAGTATGAGCCATGGGAAGGTCTGATGCCCAGAATTTGTGCTCCAATTGATGAGAGTCACCATATATAATACAGTAGCACTTTCCATATGTGGCTATTTAAAAAATGAAAGATTTGTTCTTTGCTTATACTAGCCACCTTTCAAGTGTTCAGTAGCTTCCTATGGTAAATTTCCATCATCAGAGAAAGTTCTGTATAACAGCACTGGACAAGTGTTACACCCCCCCCCCACACACACACACATGTACAGACAGACACCTCCTTCTGGTGGGAGCTCACTAAATCTCAGAAACCTGCAGGCTCACAAGGAAACCTTGACTTTGCAGCATGCACACCTCTAACCTAACTGCCAGCACCAAGCAAGCAGGTAAAAGAAAATATCCTCCAGCAATGTTTCCAGACACTCTTGTGTCCCAAAACTATTATAAAGCTCAAGGAGGACATGGACACACACACACACACACACACACACACACACACACACATACACATACACACACACTTCCTTCAAATAGAAGACAATAGATTGATTTATCAAAAGACTCATGGTGATTACAGTATCCAGCTTCCTGTATCTTCATTGCTCCGATCAGTTCTGGCTCTCCCGAGATTGCCTTATTTCCTTTGGTTCCAATCTGATTTTATATGCTTTCACAATAAGAAGTGAGCTGAGTCTTTGCAGAACAGACCCACAGTGATTCTACCCTCAGATAATAGGAATCAGCTGGCCAGACCTCAAGCCACCAGCACTCCCTTTGTCTTCATGATTTTTTTCTTTGTTGATGAGCTACATAGTATTTACTGATTTAGCTCATTTTAAACGTTTATGGTCTTTGCCCTAACCGGTTTGGCTCAGTGGATAGAACGTCAGCCTGTGGACTGAAAGGTCCCAGGTTTGATTCCGGTCAAGGGCATGTACCTTGGTTGCGGGCACATCCCCAGTAGGAGGTGTGCAAGAGGCAGCTGATTGATGTTTCTCATCAATATTTCTAACTCTCTGTCCCTCTCCCTTCCTCTCTGTAAAAAAATCAATTAAAAAAAAGTTTATGGTCTTACATGCTTCTTGTTGTTTTTGTCTTTTTACTCTTCCTTTTGGTCCAGATGGCCACACTGTAGTATCTGAGTTGGCTCTATTCCTAAGGCCTCATACCAGAATATGACACATAGCTCTATATTCCTGCAGAAGAAAATGTTCTAGAAGAGAAGAGGAGGAGACAGCTAATCCAAACAGAGAAAAAAATCAAGCTCCTCACTACAGAGATCCTAAAATAAAACATTCACATTTCATAATGCTCAACACATGGATCGCTGATTGTTTGATCACCTTAGTTGGCTGTTGCTCTGTTCTGCACTTACATATGCCTGTGTGGAGAGCATAGAGAGGCATTTCTACAAAGCAATGAGACTAGTTTTTAAACAAACCTGCTTAGACCCACTGCTTTAAATAAAGGGCTCCCCTTTAATAATCACCCAGGAAAGCTATATATTGTTATGGTAAGATGTTCAACTCCAAATGAAACTTGGGTTTATACTTTTCTCTCTTGCGGTGTGTCAGATATTCTCCTAGGAATCACTGGAGGTGAGCCAGCCTGAAGGTAGGTGGGCATCTTGGAATGGTTGGAGGCTGATGCCAAGAACAGTAAATCGTTTGGAGGCATGAAAGGGAGCCCCCTTCAGAATGAGGGGTGGGGTATATTAAAAAATGAAAGGCTTGAGGAAAGTCTCTTTTACAAAAGCATTTAATAGTTTCATCCTACAGTCAAATGGGGTTTATTTAAACTTTTTTTTGGTTTGAAGTGTTATGAGGAAAAGGTGCCTGTCTCTTAATGATCCCTGTGGGTGTGGGAAGGGGGCGGGGAGTGGGTTTGATTCCTGAGAGGCAGGTGCTTAAGTCAACCCTGACCAGTGCACTGAGTGTCTGGGATCCTAAGGTTGTGTCAGTTAACCGAGACTGCCCTGGCCAGTGTGGCTCAGCTGATCGGAGCATCGTTCTGTACACCAAAAGGTGGCCGGTTTGATCCCCAGCTGAGTATGTACTGATCGATGTTTCTCTTTCTCTCTCTCTGTTCCTCTCTCTCTAAAATCAATTTTTAAAAAGAGCATATCCTCAGATGAAGATTAAAAATGAAAAAGAACCGAGCACTGAGAAGGGGAAGTAAACTGCATTGATGTTACTATATCAGGATGGGTAGGGAGGGTGCACTCACACAGCCGAATCCTCATTCACCAAAGCAGGAAGTCGAAGAGAAGTTGCAAAACTGATCAATAAAAATAACTATAGGCACATGTCACTGAGAAATATGGAAGTAAACACCAGAAGAAACTGCTAACAGAATTAAACACGGTTGCCTTTGGGCACCTGGAGTGAAGAACAGAACAGTTTAGGCCAAGAGACATCTATATTTTTAGTATAAGCTTTTATTATAAATAATGCACATGCATTTCTTTTTAAAATGTTTAAACTTAAGGAAATAACAGTCTTATCTTTTTAAAATCCAGAACTGATGTTTTGTTTTGTAATGATGAGATACATTTTAAATAAATCAATGTGCTTTTATCCCTTTTTAAAAAATCCAGTAATTTTATACTTTTGTATAGCTCCTCACTACCAGATAAGAAATCATAGACCAGTGATGGCGAACCTATGATACACGTGTCAGAGGTGACACGCGAACTCATTTTTTTGGTTGATTTTTCTTTGTTAAATGGCATTTAAATATATAAAATAAATATCAAAAATATAAGTCTTTGTTTTACTATGGTTGCAAATATCAAAAAATTTCTATATGGGACACGGCACCCGAGTTAAGTTAGGGTTTTTCAAAATGCTGACACGCTGAGCTCAGAAGGTTCGCCATCACTGTCCTAGACCTTTCTGACCCGATGAAGCATTGGGGGCTAGCTGCTCAGGGGCGCTCGCTCCTCAGGGTTCACTGAGTGTCTGCCTCTCAGGACATCTCCCTGGCTTGATCTGTGTTTTCTCTCTGCTTCCTGGTTTAGGCCTACGTAGCAGTCATTCCTGGCTTTGACTTCATCTCATTATCTCCATAGCTATTAACAAGTGGGTCTGATACGACTGAATCACCTAGGGTGATTTTAAAAAATATTCGTACCCAGACCCCACCCCAGATAAATGGTATTGAAATAGCTGGGTGACGGGCCCAAGCATTTTAAGTTTCCCAGATGACAGAAATGCTGAGAATTTCAGGCTCTATTCTGCAGACCAGGGGAAGAAAATTTGGACCTAGGGCAAGGGAGGGGCTTTCAAAACACCTCACATCATGGTTACCCCAGGCTGTGGAGCTGGCCCTGAAGCCAGAGTCTCAACTGGGAGCCCTGCCCTGTCCGCTGACCTGGGCACAGAGGCCTCTGGTAAAGGTGGTGGTTGTGTACCAAACGATAGATCTAACCAGTGTGACCCACCTGACCTGCCAGTCAATCAGACTCCCACCTGACCTCCTGCCAGATGCTGTGAGCTCAATGCTATGACTGATGCCTTCGTGGAGACAGGGTGCAAGTGAAAGGAGAATGAGAAAGAAGATCTGATGATCCACCGAGGCCTGGAAATAACTCACAGGGAAGTTCGATCTTTCTGCTCCTCATGCTCAGGACAGATCCTCAAAGGGCACAGTCATCATAATACCCACTGAGGCATGTGATGGGTGAACTGTGCCCTCCCAATTCATATGTTGAAGCCCTAAGCCCAGCACACAGGAATGTGACTGTATTTGGAAATACATCCTTAAATGGGTAATTAAGGTAAAATGAGGTGGGCCTCGATCAATTGAAGGCTTTTATATAAAAAGACTGACCTCCCCTGAGGAAGACAATGTTCCCAGCAGACTGCCTTTGGGCTCAGCCAACAATATCATCTCTTGACTGGGTCTCCAGCCTCTGCCCTGCCCTGCCCTGCCCATCTATTTTGGACTTGCCAACCTCTACAAATTTGTGAGTCAACGGCTTAAAATCTCTCTCTCTCTCTCTCTCTCTCTCTCTCTCTCTCTCTCTCTCTTTCTCTCTTTCTGCACATATACACTCTATTGGTTCTATTTCTCTGAAGAAACCTAATAATACAAGGTCCCATTTCCATTCAGTTTCTGGCTGAAGCTGAGGATGAACCTTTTTGCAATTAATTTATTTATATTAAAAAAAGTTTCCCAGATGATTCTAGTAGCAACAAGGTTCACTGACCATTGCTGTAGGTACTTGTTTCTGTTGCAGCTCTGCTGTCTGAAATGTAGTTTGGCGATTAAGTCATGATACAAAGGCAGAGAGAGCCTGGGGAAATATTTTTCTCCCTGCCTAGCCTTTCCCTTAAAACATGCTGCTCTCAACTGGATGCTGTGTCCCTTCACAGTTCCTATGTTGTAACCCAAGGTGATGATATTTGGGTCATGAGAATGGAGCCCTCATGAATGGGATTAGTGCCCTTTAGAAAAGGGGCCCAAGAGAGCTTGCTTGCTTCTCCCACCATGTAAGCACACAGGGAGAATACGGCCACATAGGAACCAGGAAGGGAGCCTTGATCTTGGAATTTCCACCCTCCAGAACTATGACAAATACATGGTTGGTGATTGAGTCACTCAGTGCACGGTATTTTGTTACAACAGTACAAACAGATTAAGAAGGTGCCTACTCCAATAGAAATTCTATCTTTATATCTCTCTTAGGACAACAGTTTCTGTTGCTGTTTCTTTGCTTTTGTTTTCAGTGTATCCAATGTTTTGCTGACCCCAGTAAAACAGAGTAGAGAGAAATACTTAAATGATTGAGGATAATAAAAATGTACTCCGGATTTATGCAGATTAAAAAAATCTCTTTCATTGGAACTTGTGAAAAGTGCCTCAGTTATTGAATTTATTTTGGTAGCAGAGAAGGGACCTGACTTTATTCATAAGATAAGGCTTCATTTCAGCTAGTGTCCCAGAAGCTATGTGGGGTTTTGTTGTTGTTGTTTTTAAAGAAGTTTCCTTTTGTATATATATATATATATACACATATGTGTGTGTGTATAAAATATATCATGTCCCTACCTGGTGTTTATTATATATACATTTTTAATAATCATTTGACTATTACAAAAATAAAAATTAAGGTAGATGTTTACATTTCACTTTTCTTATAAAAATTTTCGTCAAATAATTTCAGTGACTGTAGCCATAAATGTAGTTATATAGTTATGGCAGTTCAATATCTACTTTTCAAATTCTAAAACTCATATATTGTTGCAATGAAAAAAATAAGATCTAAATAGAAAGTGAATCCCAAAATTTCATTTTTCACAAATAAGTTATCTCATATCAGAAAAAATATATAATTTAGCAAAACAATAAGAAAGAGATAAATAGATTCATTTTAGTTTAACCCTTTGTCTTTATTTTTCCCACTTTCTGATGAAGGTAATAATAAACAGTAAAATAAAGAATAATGATGCAGCCAGGCTGGCATGGTTCAGTGGTTGAGTGTTGACCTATGAACCGGAGGTCACGGTTCTATTCCTGGTCAGGGCATATGCTCAGGACCCCCAGTGTGGGGTGTGAAGGAAACAGCCAATCAGTGATTTCCTTTCATCATTGATGTCTCTACCTCTCTCTCCCTCTCCCTTCCTCAATAAAAATATATTTTTTTTTAAAAAAAAAGGAGAATGGTATAGAAAAGCACTGTTTTTTGCAGTCAGTGGATTTATGTTTCATGTAACATAAAAATGCATATGAACACATGAAAGACTAAAGCTATGGTTAACCTAATAATAACAAATAAGAAATTATTTGCAGAATTGGGAGTGAGATGTGTTTATTATCTATACTCAGGAAATTAACTATGGTCTGTCTAGTGCAAACAAAGTGATAAAATTAAGCATTTTACCTGGTAATGTAGTTTGTCTATCACCTTTTAAAAGTTCAAAATAGATTACAGCAATCTGGCATAAATCATCATATTTAAGGAATATATCATTGTATACCATTTATATTCTTTAAAAAGATTAGCCTCTAGAAGCAAAAGTCAAATGGAAAGTAAATTTTCATCAGTGAAATGAAAATCAACAACTGGAGAAAAGACTTTTTAAAATATAGCTTTTTTTCTACGTTCTGGGCACCTTGTCGGACTTCTACTCTTAGAAGTGTGTGTTCTTTATGAGGATTGTATTTGGGTCACGTAATTTATTGTAAAACAGGATATATTACCTTAAAATGTTCTTCGCAAAATTGACTGAATTTAATACAACTGTTTTTAAAATTAGGTTATTTTTACAATAAATCTGTTGCACTGGTTTATGAGAGAAAATTTAAAAAATCTTTTCTTCCTAAAGGGTTTTTAGATACTATACTGTAATTCTTTAAAAACCCAGCTCTCCTCTTTCTAATCATCTTGCTTTATAATTTGTTACATTGAAAAGAAAGACTGCCCGTCTAAATCTTTGATGCGCTTCAAGACCCAATTCAAGCCTCACATCCTCTGAGAGTTTCATATTAATTTCATTCCCAGTGATTGTGTCTGGGTGTGTTAAAAAGTGAGATGAAATATCTGTGTCGTGACTCTAGATGCTAGGTGTGAAAACGGAGGGAGGGATAGGACTGGCCCTGTGACTGCAAAGAATAGAACAAGGAAGCATCTTCAAGACAGTAGGCAGGGTTATGGTGGGTTCAGTTGGTGGCCTGTCCAACATCCATCCTCCTCTTGCCTCTTTACTCACCCTTATTTTAATTGCCCACCCTCAGCTCCAGTGACAGTTATAGAAGATAAATACATCTCAGAATAAAAAAAAAGAAAGAAAGAAAGGAGAGGTTGGGAGCTTCAGTCACCCACCAGCCTGAAAACAGCCCTCAGCCCCTCATCCAGGCTGGCCAGGCACCCCACTAGGGACCCCCACCCTGAAGGGTGTGTGACCAGCTGCAAACAGCCATCATCCTCTCATCCAGGCTGGACAGGCACCCCAGTGGGGACCCCCACCCTGATCCAGGACACCCTTCAGGGCAAACCAACCAGCCCCCACCCATGCACCAGGCCTCTATCCTATAT
>NW_006282004.1:741739-755259 GCF_000327345.1 Myotis davidii | reverse complement strand
GCCACAAGCCAGGCGGATGGCTGCCAGTATAGTGGTGGTGGTGGAAGCCTCTCCTGCCTCCCCATCAGCACTTAGGATGTCCGACTGCAGCTTAGGCCTGCTCCCCGCTGGCAAGTGGACATCGCCCAAGGGCTCCCAGGCTGCCAGAGGGATGTCTGATTGCCATCATAGGTCCAATTCCCTGGGGAGCGCGACTAAGCCAGCAGGTGGTCATCCCCTGAGGGGTCCCAGACTGCGAGAGGGCACAGGCCGGGCTGAGGGACCCCCTCCCCCTGAGTGCACAAATTTTTGTGCACCTGGCCTCTACTAAGTATTTATATTTGAATGAATCAATTCCAGCATAGTGGTTAAAAGCCTGGGCTTCAAAGTCAAACACATGAGTCGTAGTCCATCTCAAATCTGTATTAACTCTATGAATTTAAACCAGTTGCTGAACTTCTTGTAATCATCCCTAAAATGGTATCTCCTGGATAGCTATGAAGGTAATGTGCAATGATTCAAAGGCAAGATTTGCATTGTACCTAAACTGTTATTTTGTTATTTTTTTTAATTTGACATTACATTCTAACAGAATTAGAATGAATTTTATTAAAGTCTTTAGAAGGAAGAGAGGGCATAGGGAAGAAGAGAGAGGAGACTTTTAAGGAAATATTTGACACGCTAACTTGTGGTCACTAATTTTACCATTTATTGCACCCACCGCCCACCCTTTAATTGGCACCTTTCTCCACTCCTAGATTGTCTTTCCCAGTGTGATTTTTTATCTTCAGGCTCCACATCATTTTTGATGTAATATTTCTTTTTGTAAAGTCACATTACCATATGACATTTATCCAGATTGCTTTGTCCAATGGAACTACTGAGACCAATTGCTCTTTGAAATACACATCTCTTTGTGTGGTGTGCTGTAAATGATAAAATAAAAAAGGCTCAACTCATAAAACTTTACATAAAAACAAATTTAATACAAGGAAAGGCCTCCTTTAAATGTTTTCTACCTCCACCCCACTATTGGTAATAGCACTAGAATAAAGGGAAATTGTTTCTCCCATTGAAATAACAACGGGAGAGCAAAATCATCTTTTGAAAACGTTAAGTAAAAAAAGAAATGTATTTAATTTTCAATGCTGGTTAAGATAGTAAAAATCTTTGAAGTAATTTTCCATGAGAAGGCAATGCTAAGAAAGTAATGTAGGCATTTGCTATGGACTGAATTGCATTTCCCAAAATGTATATGTTGAAGCCTTAATCCCCAATGTGATGTAATTTAGAGACAAGACCCAAGGGAGACAATTAGGTTAATTGAGTTCATGAGAATGGGGTCCTCGTGATAGGAATAATGCCCTTATAAGAAGAGACACTGGAAAGTTTGCACTATCCGCCCCCACCCCCACCCCTGCATGTGAGAACACAGACAGAGGCAGCCAGCTACAAACCAAGAAAAGAGTCCTTACCAGAAACTGACAATGCTGGCAAATTGATCTCTAGCCTCCAGAACTGTGAGGAACACATTTCTGCTGTTCAAGCCACACAGCATATGGTATTTTGTCATGGCCACCCAGCTGACTAAAACAGTATTCTTCATACTTTTATTACCAGCAAAAGTTTGTGAGTATATTGAAGCGAATGTGTGCATTGTTACAGAAATAAAGATATATTACTTTGAATGGAACCTATAGACATTTGAAAACATGTCATAAGATGGAAAAAACAATTCTTGGATAATTTATGTAGATCTAAAGAAAAAGAACTGGCCATGTTCTCCTGGCTCCTTTGCTGAGGCACATGGGTGTAGTGCTGACCTGGAGAAGCTTTCTCAAGCTGAGCACGCAGCTAAGAGGACAACACACTTACCCTCTCTGGACTTTAGTGTCCTCCTGTGTAAAGAGGTGCATGATAGTAATAGTACCTGCATCACTGAATTGTTGGAGAATTTTACAAAAGTGCCTGGCTTAGGGCAAGCTTTCAACTACTGTTTATTATACTAGCCTATCTGAATATTAAATTCATTGTATGAACTAACATTCATCCAGAAGACTAAGCATAGATTCCAAAAAAAAAATTAGTAAATTATTTTTTATTCAGGTCCTACTAAAAATTCACTAAGCATTTTACCAGTAAAAATTACCTGCACACCATGAAAACAGTAAGTTACATGGCATCATATGATGTGAAGAATATTTTTGTAGCCTGTATTCGTCCACAATTTTGGATGGGAACTGAAGAAATTTCAAAAAAAAAGAAAGCTTCTCATATGTGACTAATTTTGTCAGAATACAGAAATAATTAAAACAAATATAATTTTGATACAAGTTTTAATGCAAGTAGAAATCTTCCCAGAGGTCATAAATCAGTTTTCGTTAGAGATACAAAGTAATTTTTAAAAATTCAGGCAAATGAGCTTTGATTTAACATTAAAGTGTTTAACTGCCCTGTCAAGGCACCATTTTACATTCCAACCACGTTGCATCTTTACTCAATCTAAGAATTTCTGCCTTTTTTTATTAATCCTTGCTTGAGGATATATTTATTGATTTTAGAGAGAGAAGGAAGGAGAGAGAGAGAAAAAAAATCAATGTGAGAAACATCCATCAGTTGCCTCCCATTTGTACCCTGATCAAGTATCAAACCCACAACCTAGGTATGTGCCCTGACTGGAAATCGAACCCGCAACCTTTGGGTGTACAGGACAGCGCTCCAACCGACTGAGGCACTCGGCCAGGGAAAATTTCTGCCTTTTTAAAGCAGGATGCAGATTGTTTGGTCTTGAGTGTCCCTTTCTTCCTTGGCCTCAGGTAATCCTCACATATGAGCATTGATCCATACTCAGAAGGAAATTCCAGGGCATCCTCTGTAGATCTCTGAAGTTTTCTAAAGCTCCCTCCTCTTAAGTACTATGCCCTAGAAACATTTTTTATTGTGATATAATTGTCACATAAAATTGTGTAAATGTAACCTGTACAACATGTTAATTTAATACATTTATATAATTGCAATATGATTACCACTATAGTATTTAGCTAACACCTCTATTGCATCCCATAATTATCATATGCCCTAATGGGGAATTGAAATGTGACCTCCTGGTTCATAGGTCGATGCTCAACCACTGAGCCATGCTAGCTGGGCCGGTCTCTGTCTTTTAATTGATGTACTTAGACTCTTCCCATTGACAGTGATTATTGATTGCCTTCCACTAATTCCGTGATGCTTCCCAATACTGGTAATGGCCAGTCTCGCTTCTGCTTCACTGGATGCTGACTTTCACCTAAAAATAGCCCTTCAGCACGCCTCCTGCTCTTCCTGACCCTGATTGGGAACACACTCTGGGCAGAGTCTCCAAGTCTTAGGAGAAAGGAGCACAGGGGAAAGGAGGAGGTACCAGAGCAAACTTAGTATTTGTAATTTTTTAAAGATCCCTTGCCCTTCACAGCTGATTTGTCATCTCACTGCACTTCTACTTAAACTCAATGCTATTTATACCCTTTACATACTGTATATAAACTGTCTTAAAGAAAAAATATATAATCTTCATATTTTTATGAATTCTTCCTTCCCTACCCAAGGCCCTCCCCTATCATTTACCAGGAAGAACACAGTCCAAGCTCCATACACCCCACAGCCCTCACTCACCACCACCCAAATCCACTGTATAGCACAAGGGGCTTCAGTGCCCATCTAGGGGAAGTCAGTTCATCTCTCCATGCCCCGACCAATCCCACCAGCAGTGCCTCTCAGCCCTGAAGCCAGAGGGGTGAACAATTGGAGTTCAGTTGGGCCTTAGGTGATCCATTTGGGGAAGATGTCTGAGCATTTGTCAAAAGCAGACGTGGGACTTTAAAAGATGCTCATGAATTTGCACAGGGAATTGCGTGGTCCTGGGGCACCTGGAGGAGGTATAGAAGAGGGAGAAGAACTGAGACTCCTGGCATGCAGGTGCCCGGGCCCAATGAGGAGGGGGAAGCTGGAGGACAGGGCACCCAGGACAGGAGGTCCAGCTGGAGCTGGCGCTGGTTAGTGCTGCCTCATGGTAAAGCTCTTATTAAGGAACCATATCTAAATGTATGTTACTACTTACATACCTGGTTTTCTGTACCTAAGATACATTACTTGGAGAAATCAGACTCATAAATTTCATGACAACAAATAATTTTTATTTGAAAACATCTGAAGACTTCAGCAGAAAAATGTTCCGCTCACTGGTCAAGTGGCTTTTTGGCAGGCAGTCTCTAAAATAACAAGGAAATGTCTGGGGAGCAGATTGCAGGAACTAGAGTGAAATAAAGTATGCTTCTTCAAAAACAAAGTTGGAAATCCATCCTCACTAGCACTTGTTTATTAGAGATACAATCGTATTTGCCTGCAGTGAAACAGTTCTGAGAAGTTTGATTCCAGTAATTGGGCTTGGACATCCAATGGATGTTCTCACATCACAAGGGAACTATTAAGGGAGATTTTTGTGCAACTGCGAGGTGTCATAGGAAGGTGAAGACATGCTGTCTACCCAGGGTTTCCTTCCATTCAATTCACCTCGAGCATTTGTTCAGCTTCCACTAGAATGTGTTTGTCATGTGGAAATAAAAGAAAATCATCCACATAAAGATCTGACCAAACCTTGCCAAGAGCATTCCACACTCGATTTGTTTATTTATGCACATTTGCTGCTTACTGGAAGGCAGTTTATTGTTTGTTTGCTTTTTTATTTTGGAGAAACAATCCCAAAAGGGTTTTTATAATTTAACAAGGTCTTTTTACTTTCTGGGTCAGTAACAGAACTGAGAGATTTGTTTACATGTTCCTCTTAAGACAATCTTAAATAAAATTCACAAACCAAATGGGAAGCTTGGCTTCATTAGTCCATGACAGAGAAAAATGTATCATATCTGAAAAGAACTTGGCAAACTTAAAAAATGTAATATAATTTGTGCAATGTGTTAGAGACAGTAAAAGACAGAAACTAGGCTTGGTTTAAAGTCACACAATAGCAAGACAAACTAATATTTTACACAGAAAACTTAACTTTCTACTTTCAGGGGAAGAAATAGAGAGAAGGCAGGAATGTTCAAAGAGAAAAATGGTGGAAAATTATCTTTGAACGTCAGTTGGATATTGCTTGTGTCTGACATTCTAGCTGAACGTTAAGTGAATCTTGCCAGAAAATTAGCAAAGTGAAGGCATGAGAATAAAGTATATAAAATATTATGTTTGACTTGTCCAGGAATTTGGGCTTGTTCTGAGATTCAAAAAGATATGCGATAAGTACTAAGAGTTGGTGACCAGCTCCATTTATATAGAGATGAGACTATGCAAAGCACTCAGTACTGAAGGGAAATGACTGTCAGACACCTTAGGAGAAGGACCAAGTGTACACCCGAAGGGGCTAGGACAGCCGTGGGCAAACTACAGCCCGCGGGCCAGATCCGGCCCATTTGAAATGAATACAATTATTGAAAAAAAAAGACCGTACCCTTTTATGTACTGATGTTTACTTTGAATTTATATTAGTTCACACAAACACTCCATCCATGCTTTTGTTCCGGCCCTCCGGTCCAGTTTAAGAACCCATTGTGGCCCTCAAGTCAAAAAGTTTGCCCACCCCTGGGCTAGGATTTGTTTAAAGGATCTTAGGTATCAGTGGTAATGCTGAAATGAGAAAAATGCAAAATGGCCTTTAAAATGATAGAACTGAACCCAGGACCAGCACCTTCACACAATGTCAGCACCTTGGCTCTTATCCAAAACTGCTCACTTAGCAGGCAAATCATACCAAGGAAGGATCGCCACTGCCCACGCCACCCCCACCCATATCCTGACACCCTAATGTGTCCCTTTCACAAATAGATTAAAGTTCCACCCCAGAAAAGGCCACCCAGGCAACCCGGCAAGAGTAAAAATCTGCAAAATGAAGTGTAGTTTTTGTCACGTAAGAAATGTTGCCAATAAACTCGGGTTAAAAATTATGCTCTATATGTTTATCCTTCTTTTAAAAGCTACTGTCGCAAAATAATTCAAAATCATCTCAAGATCTTCAGTCGATCACATCTGCAGAGTCCTTTTGCCACATAAGGTAACATTCACAAATTCCAGGGAATAAGACACGGATATGGGAGTTATTCAGCCCTGCCCAGTGAATATGCAAACGCATTTATAATTCAGATACAGAACACCACATTGCATCATGCAAATCAGATTAGGAAACAACAGATTATGTACTGGCCCGCTAATGTTTCATCCTCCATAAAGCTTGTCCTGATTCCCTTTGATGAGCTGTGAATATTTGTGTTTAAGGCTGACTACGTGTATAAAGCAAGTCTGGTAAACATCAAAGGAAATCTTGATGGAGTACGTACTGTGCTCCGAGAGGTGTTTGGGCACTGGGGATGCAGCAGTGCACAGATCAAAATCTCTGCCTGATTCTAGCACAGGGGTGGGCAACCCCTTGCACGCGGGCAAAACATGGCACGCCAGTAACTTTTGCTGGCACGCGAAACCCTCTTTTATAATCTTCCATTTACAATTGTGAATCTTTGTTCTCAGTGATGAATTTTGTTAAGTCTCGTAATAGGAGTAGCCTGACGGATGAAAGTAGTAGCTCGTGCATATCTCTGAAGGTCACAAAATACAAACCTGATGTAAAATCTCTGTCATCGGTGATGCAGCAGCAAAAGTCCCACTGATAATATCAAACGGAGTCATAAAGTTTTCTGTCGGACTATCAGTGTACATGTCTACATTAAAAAATAAATGTATTTTTCATCATCATATACTGTGTTTTTGTCGCTCGAATGAATTTTATTATTTCTTCAAGGTTCTTCACATACGTACACCTTAAGAGATATCAAGTAGGCGTAACATGTTCTCAAAAAATTAGGGTTGGCACGCAGAAGAATTTTGAGTCAGAGATTTTGCTGGTTTTGGCACGCACTCACAAAAAGGTTGCCCACCCCTGTTCTAGCAGAAAGTCCTTCAGTGCCACCAGTAATGTATGCCTTGACTGACAAGTGATAAGGTTCACACATGTCATATTACTGCAATATAAAGATCTTGAAAATATTAAAATGTATGACTTCCAAGGCAATTGTAATAGACAAGGGTAGCTCAAACATATTAGGACTTATTGTAAAAAAATAAAATAAAGCGCCAAGCTGGCATGGCTCAGTCAGATCACAGTTTGACTCCTGGTCAGAGCACATGCCAGGGCTGCGGGCTTGATCCCCAGTGAAGGGTGTGCAGGAGGCAGCCAATCAATGGTTTTCTCTCTCATCATTGATGTTTCTATCTCTCATTCTTCCTTCTTCTCTGAAAACAATAAAAAATATATTTAAAAATAAAATAAAGCAAACATATCTGAACAGGTGGGATTTTTAACACCCCGATCAGAGTAGAAAGAAAATTTGGAAATTTGGATGAATTCCAGAGGCAATTAAGAGTTGATTGATTGGACTAAATTATAAAGCAGGAAAATGATTACCTGCTTTTGTTTCCGTCTTATTACTCAGTTTAAGGTACATGAAGACCCCTAAGATACAAAACAGAATATTTTATGTTAAGGAATAAAAATGGCCTCATTCTTCTGCTTACTTTAAACTCACATTTGGTTAATTTGAAAAGTTAACTGAAAAAAGGTGGTAAAAGGCAAAGCTGAGGCTGACTCAACGAGATGATTAGCTTCTTGGTCGAAACAGTTTGCGTTTATTATCATCCTATTACATTTTCCAAAGCCCCTTCCCCTTCCTCCTAATAGCCTATTTCTGCGGAGCTGTCTCCTCTGATTTAGTGCTCCTTGGTTAGGGATTTATTTTTCTTTCACTCATCTGTACGAAAGGATAAAGAGGCATTAAGTAACATTTAGCTATCCTCTGTGCATCACCAAGAAACCGGAAAAAAAAAAAAGAAAAGCCATTCTAACCATATCAAATTTTAAAAGTTTTCCTAGAAAAAGTAATTCTCCTTTTTACAATTCCTGGGATTTGTAAATGTTGCTTTATATGGCAAGAAAACCTTTAGCTGAGATGACAGAGAAGATCTATAACAGTGGTTCTCAACCTTGGCTGCACATTAGAATCACCTGGGAATCTTTTTAGAATCCTGATTTCTGGGCCTCATCCTCCAGAAATTCTGTGGGCCACAACATTAGTAACAAAGAAACAGAATTTCCGGAAGATGAGGCCCAGAAATCAGGATTCTAAAAAGGTTCCCAGGTGATTCTAATGTGCAGCCAAGGTTGAGAATCACTGATCTATAAAGTAACATATGAAATGAGTCACACCTAAAACCAAGACACAGGCGATCCTTAGTGGAATCAGTGTCAGCCAGCAGGACTGCAGTGACTAATAGGAAATAAAGGAGTCATTTTAGGAGCTATATTTAACTGTGCAAGAAGCTGGGCAAAGGAAACTCCAGAAGAAGGTAACTGGTGGTGAGTCTAAAGTTGTAGGTCAGAGGGAGGGGGAAATCTGGCTGTGAAGCTGGAGAAATCAAGGAAAAACTAGAACCCGTGAAGACTAACCAGCACTCACAAAGACAAAAGGAACCTGAGAGGAGAAGCAGGAATATGCTCTGTCCACATGGAAACTCTAGAGACCTGCAGAGGTACCTGGTGCCCCTCCCTTTGGGGCCATCCTCATGCCTGGCCCAGGACTTGGGAAGCTGAAGGGGAGAGGCAGCATGAGCTAATGCAGCTGAAGTTGCAATGCAGGCCTCGCTGCTGCCCCACCCAAAGGGTTGATACCCAGATCGGCGGCCCTATGCATGAGCTGCATCAACACCTGCAACACTGCACTGAACCTTCGGAGTGTCATCAAAGCTGCTTCCTCCGCCTTCCAAATATTGGGCACGTTTCTCTTGTGGCCAACCCTAGCCCAGAATCATACAGGAGAAGAGATTCCAGCTCAATTTTCCCTTCTGTATACAATTTATTCAAGCTGTCTTTTGTATGCAATTTCTTGTTTTGTCCCTTCCTATACTAACATCCCCCAAGCGTCTATAAGAATCACCTAAAGGCACATTTGAATTCAGTAGGTCCAGGATGGGGCCTGGGTTTCTGCAGGTGAGTAAAGAGTAGATTTGGCTGATGCATCATCTTAGGCTGCTCAATTGATAGGTTTATATATTGGAATTTTGTGTAAAATTTCATTTGCAGAAAAAATACATAAATTCCTGGTTTAACAACAAAGCTTTTAACTCATTTTCATTTGAGTGGTCAAGAACCTAGTTGCAAAATAATTTTGGCATCCTTTTTGAAGAGGGAAATAAATGCTACACTGTGTATTATCTGTACTACATTATAAAAACAGTCCTGAAATAAGACATGAGAGAATGTGGTTGTTTATAATTTATTAGTGATCTTTGCCTGTTGGGTAATACCAAATTTTCCTAAAATATTTTTAACAGATTTACTGTCTTCCCATGATAACCATGGACTAATCACTAAACTTCTTAGGGATTTTATTTCTGTATCTATATTCAATTCAAGTCACAAATATTTATTGAGTGTTAAGTATGTTACAGAAACAATGACCTGGGATACAAGGGGATTAAGTCACTGTTCTATCTTCTATTAGGAAGAATAAAATGACTTACTTTAAAAATGAGAGAGCAGCCCTGGCCACTTTGGCTCAGTGCATAGAGTGTCAGCGGACTGAAGGGTCCTGGGTTCAATTCCGGTCAAGGGCACATACCTTGATTGTAGGCTCAATCCCTGGCCCTGGTCAGAGCCATATGGGAGGCAGCCAGTCAATAGGTCTCTCTCACATCTATGTCTCTCCCTCCCCGCCCCCCGCCTCTCTCTCTCTTTCTCCTTTCCACTTTCTCTAAAAATCAATGGAAAAATATCCTTGGGTGAGGATTTTTTAAAAAATGAGTGAGGAGAACCATAGAAAGTGCAAATGTGCAGGAGTTCAAGAGAGAAATTGTCTGTAATTGGAATGACCAGGAAAACTTCAGGAAAGAATTGGTATTGGAAATGAATTGTCAAAGGATGGGTAAGATTTCTTCTATCATGAATGGAGAGCAGAAGAATTTCTGCTGGAAGACATGGGCTGCAGAAAGGAATGGAGCCCAGAAAGTTAGAGAAAGAGCAGTATGTGGAAAACAAAATGTATGAGACAGGATTCAAACAGGGCAGCAGAGTCATTGTGAAGGTTTTGGAAGAGGGATTTGTCATGGGATCACGGTCTCACACAGCTGTGAGGGGAGCTGAGGAAAAGAGGATCCAGAAGGTGGAGTTGGAGGGTCAGAGGAGACACCCACCTATCAGTCTGGAAACCAGGTTCATCCAGAACAACAAAGGGGCCTGGGCAGGGATGCTCATGGGACGTCTATAGGAAACTGTTGCTCTTGTGTAGTTAGCACATCTGGAAGTCCATAGCCAAGCGTCTTGACGGTTGGCCAGGGGTTAATATTGGTCAACAGAGTGAGGACTTGGAAGAGGAGCTGGACACGAGGCAGAGAAGAGTTAGGACTGGTTGAAAGTTGCAGGCACATTTTGTGCACCTCAGCATCCAATACGACCACCTTCAAAGAAAAATGGCCACAGCTTCACTTCTTTCCAGTTCTCACGCCTGTTCCTCAAGGGGCACACAGTCAGGCTCGTTGTGGGAAATATAGTTCACAGCTGAGCTGAATTGACACATGCAAGCCACCACACAGGTGTCCGGTTTAAGCAGAGATGCAATGTATTTGTGAATGTGCAGAAGATCAATTTGGTTAAGGGTATCAGGGAACATCATAAAGGCCATGATGTCCATGGTGTGAAATGTAGTCTTAGTTACGAAGGGGATCATCATCACTAGCAAGGGAAAGTGATGCCGGAAGTCTAATTTCACAGGTTCAGGTTGAAAAGCCTGAGACAGATCTAAAACTACCCAGCCCAGCCGAGGAAAGTATCCCTAGACAGGATGTCCTAACCCATTTGACCTAGAAATGACCTTGTTTAAGAGAGAGCTCTATAGCAGTGCCTTTCAACTCCTGGCAGGTCTAATTCCTGGAAAGGGGTTCAGGTGCCCTAAGATATTAATCCTCCAAGCCTAGGACTGCAACAGTAACAGTCAGAGAGCTCCTAGATCAGTTGCCTCTGACAACAAGCATCTCTGTGCAGGGATCTTAGGAGGTGGCCCTAGCAGAGTGAGGACTGCCCTGGCAGCCCTCAGCTATAGGCAGTGAGCATGATGAGCTGTGGTTAGTCCTGCTTTCCAACCAGGTGTTTAACCAGTGTGGGGTGCTCCGCCACCTGGTGTCTCTTTGAACAGCCAGCTGCAGCAAGCATTTCTGCCTGTTATGGGCAAAAGGCTACAGAGCTACTGGAGTTCACATCCCAGATGCCCAAGCGAGCTCTGTAGGCAACACTAAATGTGCTAGCAGTGGACTAGAATCGGGGTGGGGGTCAGGGAAACACAAATTTCTTAACAGGCACCACCAATGTAGCGGCTCTGAATCTCTGCCTCCACCTATTTGTAATACTTTTGTGGCTTTGTAGCTAATTTGCCCTTTTTCCAATTCAAACTAACCTCAGGTGATGGCTCTAAAACTGCACACACATTATTAGAACCTCATCATTATTTTGAGATTCTGATATGGAAAAGTTCAAGTACATTCAAAATCCATCAACATTAAATATAATTTCAATGTTTTATCTCTGAGGAAAGAAAATGAAGAGCGGCTTTAAATATAATTTCAACTGTTAAAAATTCTTTACTTGAATGGTTGATAAAATGATTTTAATTTTTTTTAATCACATACCCATTTAGACAAAATTTATCATGGGTGGTGATCATTCGAAAGTATTAAGAACTAAATATAGCTATTGAAAACATAAAACCTAATATTAAAATGTTATGCTCATGGAAGCAAGTACAAGTTTTTCATTAAAAGCCCTGAAAAATTTTGTTTGGACACTTTAAGCACATTCAATATTTAATATCTACAAAGTATATATTTATACCACATAAAATAAATGTAATCATCTTTTCACTAACCATTGTATTGATTATCCCAGTTTACTCCAGTGTGTTGTACATTATAATTTGATAGTTCTCTATGTGTTCCATGGTCATGAAGGACTAATTTTGAGAGTAAAGATTAATAATGCATATTTCTTTGGGGCCAGAGAGACACAAAGGAATCTTGTAGCTCTAATTCTCTATGTCCCAATCCACCCATGGATACCAAGGATGATTGAAGTTTTTGGAGAGTCTGAAGTTAAACATGGATTTTCAACTGCACTGGGGATCTGCACCCCTAAAGGCCAACTGTAATAGTAATTCAGGAAATAATAGTTAGAATAATGGTTTTGAGATTCAGGAAGTGTGTTCTATGTTTTGTGCTCTTCTTCTGTACAACAGTCTTCGAAGTACTTTTGACTCCCCAGGCTGTACCGCTTAGCCTAAGCTTGAGAATTACCTCATGTAGGCTCCACAGAAAGGCATTGAGCCTGGCCCGTGTGGCTCATTGGTTGAGCGTTGACCTATGAACCAGGAGGTCCTGGTTCAATTCCTGGTCAGAGCACATGCACCAAGTTGTGGGCTCGATCCCCAGTAGGGAGCATGCAGGAGGCAGCTGATCAATGATTCTCTCTCATCACTGATGTTTCTTTCTCCCTCTCCCTCTCCCTTCATCTCTGAAATCAATACAAATATTTTTTTTAAAGAAAGGCCCTGAGAAATTTGTTGGACTGCAATTAGCTTTTATTTTTTTTTAATTAAATCTTTATTGTTCAGATTATTACATTTGTTCCTCTTTTTTCCCCCCATAATTCCCCTCCTCCCAGTTCCCACCCCACCTCTGCCCTCACTCCCCACCCACTGTCCAAAGAAATTATCCAATGCCTGAAATCTCTTTCATTTATAGTATTTTCTTTAAAGGATTTTTACTTTTAAATATAGCAAATATTCAAGGTGATGATATCATTCGCTCTGAACAAATAAAACAGCACTAAGGTAGAAAAAAATGTATGCATACGTTTCTTTACAAAGTACCTCTATCAAGCATTGCCTCCATGAACTGAGAAGTACTAGTAATTAAACAGTATAGCTCCTGTATTACAAATGTGAAAATAATTCACCATGCTGCTAAAGATCGGTGGTTGGGAAAAACGGTAAAATAAAATCATAAGAAAGTATGTTAAAGCTCTTAACCATGTTACAGATGTGAAAACTTAGTATGAGCAGGAGGCTCAGCCATACTGAACTTCACTCCTTCTCAGTGAGGTGATTCAGTTGGCGCTGAGGGACATGTCTTTCAATATGCATCCTTGACCAGGACAAATGAATACATCGAGGCAAAGTTTCATGGTCCCTGTCAAAGCCTTTTCTTTCTGTGAGTTTATACTGTCATAGAAAAAAAACACAATGATGTAAATTTCTCAGGAATTGCAGATACATTACATACTCCATGAGACATAACAGAAGCAAACAATTATGTGTTGTCTAGAAAACTGTAGACTGATCATTACAATCCCCCTTTTCATGTACTATTCAAAGGGGTTACTATGCTTTCTTTGTAAAAAAAAAAATATATATATA
>NW_006282004.1:728922-741225 GCF_000327345.1 Myotis davidii | reverse complement strand
TATATATATATATATAGAACAAGACAGAAAATTACCCTCTGTAACTGTGTAATAGTTTTGCTACTTTTAAGTAACTATTGAAGTAGGTCATAGTACTGGGAGGAAATGGAGGAGGAGCTGGTAACTGATATATCTAATCCATTTTGTTTGGTATATGATTAGTCACCAGAAAAATTAAATTAATAAAGTATAAAGAGTTTTTGCAGTTTTGGATTTAGTTGAAGACTGGGGGTGTAGTTTTTCTGTTGCTTTTTATTTGGTTATAATGTGCATATAATGAATCGCACCTATTTTAAGTTCACTGAGTTTTGAAAATGTACATATCGATATAACTGGAATGTTTACACATGTAACTACGCTCAAAGAGTCCCATGTTTAGTTTAGTGCTCTGCTATTATTTACTGTCTTGAAATTCTTAATAATTTTATCTTTGAACTTGGATTTTGTAAATTGTGTCTTTTTGGACAATGGAGCAATATGCCTGTGTGCTGTTCCTCCTTGCACCTTTCGTACACGGCTTTCGAAATATCCCATGAGGCAAAATTCCAGAGAACCAATGATGAGTGAGAGTTCAGTGGGACTCAGGGGCCACGCCTTTCATTTCAACCAGAACTTGTTTCAAACACAGAAAGAAAGCAGTGGTGTTCTAAGAAACATCAGTGACCACGGAAACTTCATTAAGTGGTGCATGACTTTAATTATTACAGAACATAATTCAATTTATTTTACAGAGCAAAATTCAATTATTACAGAACATCTGATATAGAGCTTAATAATTCTTCTATAAATTGGTACTCCAATTTAGTCCACATGCTTATATGAGAAGTGGATTCTGGCCTAATTATAGCAGGTTTTATATCATCCCGGGCATTCTTTGAAATCCAGTGCCCACTTTACTGCCAACAGCAGGAGTTGCTGTTCATTCTCTTTCCCAAGGACATGACCCCTAGGAGGTGGAAAATCACTTATCTTTCTCACAGCTGCTTACCACACACCCAAAGAATCCTGCTGATCTAAAGGCAAAATGTGTTACAATAGTTTGTGCCCTCTATTCTTCACCTCCTTCAGTCTCTCTCTCTCTCTCTCTCTCTCTCTCTCTCTCTCTCTCCCTCTCTCTCTCCCTCTCTCTCCCTCTCTCCCTCTCTCTCACTTACACATGGGATAAATTTATAGAGTAAAAGAAAGAGAGGCAGTATAAATGATCATTCGTTACAGCCCACATGCTACTTTATTTTGTTTCCTTAAGAAAATGTATGCTATATTTTCAAATAGTCCATCAGTTTGTTTGTCTGATTAGTTTCTAACCTTGGCCTTACAGCAAAAAGTTACTTTTCAGATTTAATGTGCAAAAATCCAAAAGGCCATATCCATGTGTTTAATTAACTCTTTTGGGATTTGATTGTTCTTCTAGGAGATTTTGTTTCCGAGTTTTAAAAATCACTTTAGCCATTAAAAATAATTCTAAATTTTTTATTACAAATATACTTATATAAACCAATGTGTTCCCCCACCCACAAACACCCATTTGCTCTATTTTCTTAGAATCCAGTACACCTACAAAATTTTGGATTTCAATGGTTCGTTTCATGTATCAATTACAACAAATATTTTAAAATTTTCCTTTTCAGTTTATTTTCTAAATAAATATGCATATAGGTATTTATTTAGATACATGTGTACATATATGATGAAGAGGAAAAACACTTGCTGCTTCACAGCTTGGATATACAAGGAGCACTAATAAAGTTCATGACAAATCATTGAAATCTAACTTCATAAATAAGCTAGATGTCAAATTTTGAAAATGGTATTTCATTATCAATAATCTATCTGTACCACAGAGTCATCAGAGGTCTTTGTTTGAGGTAGCATTTTGTACAGCCTTTGTGTTTCAGAGACCATCTGTTCTTGGTCATAGGTACTACAGAAATAAGGCATGATGAATAGGAAACTTCGGCAAGTCATTTCGACTTAACTCAGCCCCATGTAATCTCCATTACACATTGTTCAGGGCCTCTTGAGTAAACTGAATGTAAGTAGAAGGTAAAAAATGAAAATATATTAGATCAGTGCATGAAACAGAGGTGGCCAGGGCTTACTTCTATTCTGGATCAAGTTATTACAAAAGTTTCAATATATTAAAAAGTCTTTTTAAATTCAATGTTTTACAGAAATAATTGCTATTAAATTTTTAAATACCATTGTCTTTCTAAACAGCACATGGAGACATTTTATGAAGAATTAGCTATATCTGAGGCAATTTAAAAATATATAAAAGTTGGTACCAATCTTTTAAGGTAGTTGTTCAAAGATCTTGGTCATCCTCCTCCACCTCTCCCTCCTCCTTCTCCTCCTCTTGCTCACTATATCTCTTTTCTTTGGCAAACTGTAGCAATCACTATTGCTATTGTTTTCAACCCTGGGTTTGCATTAAAGTTACCTGCAAAACGTTTTTAAAATATTGATGCTGGGTCTTTATTCCTAGATATTCTGATTCTATGGAACGCATGTGGAAATATTTATACATTTTTCCACAGGAGATTCTGAGGCACTGCTAGGGATGGACACTCTTTTCCTAATTTTCTCCCCAAACAATCTATAGATTCTACATAAATCAAAAGCAACCTGCATCCACATGGTTTATGTGGATATCATTTTATTTCAGGGATGATTCCAACTGAGATGTATGTAACATAGTAGTGACATTATTTGAGAACTGGTGTATAAATATAACTCTAAGTTCTCACAATTCCTCAGACCTGGTTGATGATGAGCTCTCAATGAAAAAATCTGATAACACATTTTGTATTCACTGAGCCAGGATAGATTGACCAACAAGCTTCCCAAAGGTCTCCACAAAAGTGGCATCCTCTAAAGATTTAAGGAATTTACTGACATGAAGGACATGAAGAATACAGTTAAGCTCTCCTCCCTCAGACAATGAAATTTGAATTGTACGTGTTTCTCTTTTCTGAGAATAATGTGGATATTTCCCTGAGAATTTGTGTTTTCTCTCTATAGAGGACATATATCATCTTTTCTTTTTCCCCATTTTCTTTGAAAACCAGGAAGCCTAACACAAAATTGGCTGCTCAACTTTAATAACCATATGGAACACTATGACCTGTTTGCTTGCACCCTTTCTTCCTTGTCTTGCATTATTTTCTATTTTTCCTTTTTCAGGTTTTATTTAAAGATTTTCCATTTTATTGCATGAATTAGTTTAATTATCCATGAAGTTGACTTAATATGGAAAGTCTTGATGATACCGGAATTATTTCTAAAAATATTGCATGATTAGCAACATATTTTTTATTCTCAAAGAAATATTGAAAGGTTATCATGTTGAGCCTTCCTGAGCCTCTTCAAAACTAAAGCAACTTAGAGTAAATTCTGTGATCGGAAGGGGTCAGCATCACCTCCAGAGGTAACCTTAGGTGTAGTTCACTCTAAACTCAAATTTCTCCAAATTGGGAACCAGTCATGATTATCTTGCTTGGTTAACCTGCAGAGGCTAGAAGATGAGATGGCACTCGTCCCCTGGGTATACTACAAAGGACAAAGCACCCAGATGACATTTGTAATCATAGAAACACTGACTGATGCCAGCTTTCCTATTTTCATTTCCTAGAGTAGCAGCTATTGCTTTTATTAAAGGATATAATGTTTTGACTAATCATTGGCTAAGAAGGAACTTGGTGTGTTTTCTAAATAATTATGTTCATTGGTATATGAGAGCCAACCCAGCCTTCTCCAGAATTTTTTCAAAATCTGCCCAGAACAAAGATCTCTCAGACCCTTTTAACATTCAATATATATGTTAAAATGCAAAGTTTTTCATTACACTTAAAAGAAAAATTGATTCTAAAAATGATTTCTAAAAAGAAATCATATTGGAGTCTTTTTAAAAAATGCTTTTATTCTCCTGTAATAGAGCAATACTGTTGCCAAAAGACTGATTAGAAAAGGCCAAAGGCTTATTTCTGCTCCTTATTACAGTAACAGAGAAAATGTACCCAGGAGAGGATTAGTCCGATAACCCCTGGCCTAAGAAGATTTCATCACTGCCAATCCAAGACTATATTCTACAAGGTCAAATCTGCGAGATGAGACGCATGAAATGTAACCTGACATACTGAAGCTCCATGGTAGCTACAGGTAGTGTTGTAAATGCAATGTTTACTCTCTGTCTTGTACTTACTTTATCTTTGGGTACCTTATCCTCTTTAGTGAAGGTTATTGTTTGAGCTGATATTTTTATTATTATTTTAAGAATTTATTTGAGCAAAATATGATTGCTCAAATATGATTGGGCAGTGCGAAAACACAATTCGTTCAGAGAGCTCCACTGACAGGAGCCAGGGGAAGGACTTTTATACAGAAAAGGTGGAGGTAAAATAATGACTCCCCCCTCCCCCCTGCTTCCCTGGAGCCCACAATTATTCTGGAAGCATACCCAGCAGCCCTCCTCCTAGTCCTAGAGGTGTGGCCCCGAGGGCCTAGTAACTGGCCTCTCCCTTTCAACAGCGAACAGCCAAGAGGCTCAGAGATATTCCTCTTGGGCAGGTAAATAGCTCCTCCCAAGCCTTCCAGTTTCAGCTCCCTTCTGAGTTTAAATCCTCCCTCAGGCTTCCAGCTCATCAGCTCCACTCAGCCTGCCCCTGGCTTCAGCTGCAGCCTGGCCGGCCCCCTGTGCATGGCAGGGTCCTGGGGCCAGCGGTGGCTGTGAGGTCAGAGGAGGAAACTGGACCGAGTGTCTCTCTTGCTGTACTCTCCCAGGAGCCCAGCTGCCGAAGTACTCCTGCTGGGAATTCTGCAAGTGTTTCTCGGTGAACATGGTGCCTCTGTTTTCTTCTTCTTGTCCACAGGCCAGTCACAGGCCTTGCAGCCTTGGTTGGGGCTCCCCATCGGCTGGGTGACGGGCTCAGGCCTGGTCCTTCTTGCACGGGTCATAAACTTCAGGGTCACTCCAAGGTAGCCTTGACTTCTGGAACCTGCCAGCGCTGACTTGGCACTTTTCCCTTGGCTGAGTTCTGCAGTTTCCCAGCCTGGGTTGCCTTGGCCTTCAGGGCGGCTTTACCAGAGCCCCACTGGGCCTGGCCTGGCCTGGCCTGACCTGGCGCAGCCTGGGGGACCTCAGGTGTCCCCAGCGGCTCCAGGCAGGACTCCCCACAGCAAGGCCGCTGATATTGTTGTACCTTGTCCCACCCACTCCCCCCCAAACAAGAAATTACTGATAGGCTATAGCTTAAAGCCCAGTTGGCTGCTTGTGATTGGTTGCCCTTAGGTTTTAATTTCATAAACTTGTGGCATTTACAGGCTTAGATTTTGGGTTGTTTATGTAGGCCCTCTTGGCATCAGAGCCGCATCAATCTAAGGGCCTCCTTGTTTTAATTAATTTAACAACTAACACCAAAGCCAAATCACTTGGAACATAATATCTGGAAGAAAGACCTATACATCATATGTTAAGCTCTCAGGTGATTCCATTAAGCAATCAAATTTGATGTCCAACTTCACATAAAACGAATTGAATAAATGATTTTAAAGTTATATATAATTAGAATCAAGCATCTCATTATAGAATGAGTAAAATAAGCCAATCAATTGATGTTTTAATTTGGATATCATTCTTTGATAATGAGTCCTTTTTCTACTAATATCTGCTTGTCCTGAAATTAACACAGGAACCTAAATTACAAGTAGTGTTTTAATGATAAAAATGGAGGCAAATTCTATAAAATGTTTTATTGTTAATTTTATTCTGGATACTTTTTTAAGAAATGTTATACTCTTAGTTTAAATTTTAGAGAGAGATTCAGAGACCAATCATTATTCTAAAATACATGGAGGACCACAGACTCAACCTAAAAGACAAGATTTGTTTGTAAGGTATTTAGGGGGAAGGCCTAAAAACACATGATTTGTTCAAAATAACACAATGAGCAAATTCAAATGATTCTTGAAAAATAACTTGAAGAAACAATTTTGTTTTGTTTAAGAATACTGGCATTTTAGGGCGGAAGGCAATGAAGAACAAACTTTATCTGTCATGGATCAGTGTCAAAGAAGAAGTAAACAGCATTAGCTTTTCCACGTCTGAGTCGTCGGAAACCTAATGAGTTATGAATTCATTTGATAGATCAACAATGGCATAAGTATATACAAAATACCTGAAGATCCAGGAATTAGAAAAAACTCTTATTTATACCTGTGTGTCAACTTAATTTAGATTTTCAAAAAGAAAAACTGAGGTACAAAAACATTAAGTAACTCATTTAAGGTAACCCGGTCAATTCAATTAGTAGGAGAGGTAGAAATAAAGTCTAAGTTTACTAATTTAGTATTATAGTACTGACATTCTGTCAGTATCCTAGAATCCCAGTCGGTTACACAATGACCTCTTTTTCCATGAATGTTTATCAATTTACACAAATTATAGGTCAAGACCCCAGCCAGAGTTCTAAATAGCTCTTAAAAAGAGAAAACTTCTTTTATAGCTTTGTTCTTTGAGATTTCCAAAAGTTAACGGTGAGATTTAGTCTTTGGACATTGGTGATGGAAATATTCATCCCTGATGGAGAGGAAGACTACCACATCCAGTAGACTGAACAAAATTTTCATGTTTGTGGCAAGATCAACAGACGGTGTTCCAAACTCTGCCTTGTTGAGCCATCTGCTCTGTCTGTCATCAGACCAGTTGCATAAACCAGCACCTGGCCTTTCCAAAAAGTTCCTGTTTTGCATCCATGAGTCACATTGCTGATCTCAAGTGGTTGGGAACGCTAATCTCCCCATCAAAATTGGAGTTTTCTGACACAACAAGGGAGATGCATACTGATTAGGAATGGGTTTTGCAAGGAAAATGGACTGCTTATTTTCTTTTCTTTTTTTTCTTACACGCCTTCCCCTGCCTGTCTCCCTGTCTTTGCCACCCTTCCCCCCACTTTCTCCAGTTCCACAGCTCTTCCATAGAGAGCCCTTTATCTCTCCCTTTGCCTCTGTCTCTTCCAGGTTGGGAGTTCTTTCCTTTTTTTAATTGAATTTATTGTGGTGACATTGGTTAATAAAATTATTTAGGTTTCAGCTGTATAACTCTATAATGTATCATCTGTATATTGTATTGTGTTCACCACCCCAAGTCAAGTCTCCTTCATCACCATTTCTCCCCCCTTTTCCCTCTTCTACCACTCCCCACCCCCTTTTCCTATGGTAATCATCATACTGTTGTCTGTGACTCCGAGTTTGTTTGGTTTTTGCTTAATTCCTTCACCTTTTTCACCCAGCTCCCCAACACCCCTACCCCCAACAACTGTCTGTCTGTTCTCTGTCTCTATGAGTTTCTCTCCAATTTGTTTGTTAGTTTCTTTTGTTCATTAGATTCCACAAATTAGTAAAAGCAAAGTAAAATGGTACTTGTTTTTTTCTGACTGGCTTATTTTACTCAGCATAATATTCTCCAGCTCCATTCATGCTGTTGCGAAAGGTACAATTTTCTTTTTCTTTTTTTAGAGTGTACTTCGTTGTATAAATGCACCACCGCTTTTTTATCCACTCATCTACTAATGGACATTGGGGCTGCTTCCAAAGCTTGGCTATTGTAAATAACACTGCAATGAACATAGGGTTGCATGTATTCTTTTGAATTCGTGTTTTGGGTTTCTTCATATATATTCCAAGAATTGCTGGGTCATACCATTTTTAATATTTTGAGGTATCTCGATACAGCTTTTATACAGTGGCTGCACCAATCTGCATTCCCACCAACAGTGCACAAGGATTCCCTTTTCTCCACATTCTTGCCAACACTTGCTATTTGTTGATTTATAGATAGCCATTTTGAGGTGTGAGATGGTATCTTATTGTGGTTTTCATTTGCATTTCTATAATGATTAGTGATGTTGAACATTTTTCCAAATGTCTATTGACCATCTGTATAGCCTGTTTGGGGGAATTGTCTAGGTTCTTTGCCAATTTGAAAGGAAATTAATTAGAAGAAATTTTAATATTGCTATTCTCCCTTTATAATAGAAGTGTCAGAGGTGAAAGAAAATTAGTAAAATGTATATGAAAATAATACATAAATTGATTAATAAACAATAACAACATGATATAACAACAGTAAAGACATGATATAAAAACAACAAAAACATGATATATAAACAACATTGATAAAATAATGGCTAATAAATTGATTAAACGTATTCTAATATCTCCCTGTATACCACATTAAGAGTAAAAACACTTTCAGAGTGCTTGACTAATTTCCCTTTTGATGAAGTAATTACAACTTTAACATCACACATCACACGCTCTTCTAACTTGAGAGAAAGTAACATATAACTGACCATGTATGAAAACAGGTTCAGGTAAGAATATTCCTACTCTGTCTAGAGTTTGTCCTTGTGATTTAATAATAGTCATCGCAAATGCTGGCATCATGGGAGACTGTCTTTGAATTAGTTTAAATGGGAGACCAGTGTCAGACAGGGACAAATCAATTACTGGAATGAGAACAACCTCTCTTTCTGCAGATCATGTTAATACTTCAGACTCAATTATGTTAGGTCACAATTTTGATAATAAATCTAGTACCATTACAAAGACCTTATTTACTATTGAGATTTCTCAGTAGCATGATGATTGCACCTACTTTCAATTTTAATTTATGATACAGCATTCCCAAAGGAGTAATACTATTAAGAAATTCAATGGGAGCTTTATATGCATGGCGCATGCATGAGTCAATATTTATTTTTAAATTGCTAGTGCATGTCATATGTCCTAGCTCTTCTGTTGGTCGGTCAGACAGTCAGACAGATGTATGGTCTGTCACTTAGCCTTTTATATATATAGACTAGCGACCCAATGCATGAAATTCATGCAAGGGGCTCGGCCCTCACAGCTGTGGCCCTCACAGCCTGGCTTCGTCCAGAAGGTCATCTGGAAGGAGGTCTGGAAGGTCATTCGGCTGTCCAGTCTAATTAGCATAGTATACTTTTATTATTCTAGATGTTGAGTTTTATAAGTTCTTTATAAATTTTTGGAATTAACCCTTTATCATTGGCAAATATGTCCTCCCATTCAGTGGGTTTCTTTTCATTTTGTTGATGGTTTCCTTTGCTGTGCAAAAACTTTTTAGTTTGATATAGTCCCATCTGTTTTTTTCTTTTGTTTCCCTTGCCTGAGGAGATATATCAGAAAAAAATAGTGCCATGAGAAATGTCTGAGATTCTACTGCCTTTTTTTCTTCTAGGATTTTTATGAGTTTAAGTCTAACATTTAAGTATTTAATCCATTTTGAATTATTGCATCCAAATATCCAATTTTTCCAACACTATTTATTGAATAAGACTATCTTACCTCATTGTATGTTCTTGCCTCCCTTGTCAAATAGTAATTGACCATAAAAGGCGTGGGTTTATTTCTAGGTTCTCTATTCTGTTCCATTGATCGATATGTCTGTTTTTATGTGAGTACCATGCTGTTTTGATTATTATGGCCTTGTAGCATAAGTTCTATGAAATATGTCATAGGTATTTTAATAGGAATTGTGTTGAATCTATAGATTGCTTTGGGTGGTATGGACATTTTAATGACATTAATTCTTCCTATCCATGAACACATTATATGCTTCCACTTATTTGTATCTTCTTTTGTTTTTATTGATTTTTTTAGCGAGATAGGAAGGGAGACGGATAGAGAGATAGAAACATCAATGTGAGAGAGAGAAAACAATTGGCTGCCTCCTCCATGCCCCCTACTGGGGATCGAGCCCGCAACCATGGCATGTGCCCTGACCAGGAATCAAACCATGAAGTCTTGGTTCCTGTGTCAACGCTCAGTCACTGAGCCACACTGGCAAGACTATGTATCTTCAATTTCTTTCTTCAGTGTCTTATAATTTTCCAAGTATGGGTCTTTTACATTACTAGTTACATTTATTGCCAGGTTATTGTTGTTGTTTTATGCTATTGTAAATGGGGTTGTTTTCTTAGTTTCCCTTTCTGATAGTGCTCTATTGCTGTATAAAATGCAACTGATTTCTGGATACTTATTTTATATGCTGCTACTTTATTAAATTCATATATAAGGAATAGATTCCGTAGAGTAAATGGACTGCTTATTTTCATGAGACTACAAGCCTCAAACTGGAATTTCTGTAGTAATTTCATGGTTCCCACTTTGTTTAGTACAAAGATATATTTTGAGACTATTGAAAAGTAAAACCCAATAATACTTATATGAAAGATGGGCAAATGTCTGTAGCTGAAACTCCTGATCATAGACAATTTATCCAGTATGTGGCAACAAAAAGATTGACATTACTTCACATGCAAGCAAGAATATATCTATAATTATTAAATGGGTAACTCATTGATGGACAACTTTAAAAATAACAAATAAATAAAACCTAGAGAGAAAAACAATGTGTCAAAAACAACAGATGGTCAAATAATACAGCACATATGGAACATTTGGGTAAAAACCAATTTGCTGAGTGTTGTAGAAAAGGCCCAAACAAAATACACTAGAGATCCTTGTAAATAAAACAAGATGTGCATTTTCTTTAGAGAGAGAACCATTTCATTGAACTAGAAAGATACCGACCTATAGTGATTTAAAATATTTATTTGACTCCTTTTGGAAATAACTTTTACAAAAATCAATCTCCACCCCCCCTCCCACACTCACTCTTTTAATGAATGATGTAAACCCAAAGCGTTTTAATGGGTGCAGTACTCAGTGTGACCCTCTGTAATTAGTTTCACATGGGACTCTTGTGCAATTACTAAAGAAAATGAAAAGATCCTAAGGTTCAGAATGATTTATCATGTTTTATCTTTGTTCTCCCAACGTGCATACATACACCACACACACACACACACACACACACACACACACGAATACATAAACTTTAAAATCACCCTGGGAATAATAACCAGGGTCATGAAAGTTTACATCCTTGTGGGGGCCAGGAGTCATGGCAGGTTATACAGGAATTACACAGGGAAACTTCAGCTGTTCCTTTATTCTTATGCAGCAGGGGTGTTAAGGCAAAAATCACTTCTTCCACTCAAATTGGTGTTATACCTTTGAAGTGAACATAGTACAAGGGCAGCCAATCTAACACTGGACATATTTATTGGAAATGTGCCTCAGAATGTGACACAGAGTTTAAGAGCCAGCTGAGTTGTTAGAGGCAGCTACTGGCAACCCTCTGAGCAATACTGCTTAGAGATTTGCTTTTGAACAGTGGTTGAGTCCATCATTTCTCAAACGTAACTTAATAGCAAAGGTTATCTTCCCAGTCATGACCCTGTGCTGTAAATTTAGATAGACCTAGATTCGAACTCAGATCACTCCAAGGCCATGTAAGCTCTGTGACTTTGAGAAAGTTGCTTAATACTCTAAGCCTTCATTTCCTTATCTGAAAAATACAGATAATAATACTTTCCCCAGAATTACCATTTAACATAAGACCTTGGCTCTGGTGTTTGGCACATAGTAAGTGTTCAACAAATCTTAGCTATAAGAATAAACATGAATAATAACCTGATATTTAAAAGCATTTTATTTGCTTCTCCCCAGGTTTCCTTTGATTTTCAAGTGAGCTGACCACCCCAGGCATTTGTAAGAGGGCTGGAGGGACCCACTGAACCGTAAGCTCCCTGGCCAACTTCTGTATGGTTGTCAAACTGTTTGAATGCAATCTGAGTGCAGGCAATTAATTATGCAAACATCACTCTATATTTCTGCAATGTCTGCTGTGTGTGTGTCTAGCAATTTGGTGGGTTTTGGGGTGTGACAAAAAAACTTGCCTGAGAGATTGTTGGCTGAGTTCATGGGACAGGCTAAAACAAGTGTTATAATCCTACCTAAAAAGGGAGATAAAGTAAAAAAAAAAATAGGCATAAATCTCAAGGACAAGAGGCTACAAAGCAAGATATGGTTCAGTTAGGAAAGCTATAAAAATTAACTTTGTAGCATGATTTAGTGACTGGTTGAATAGCAACATTGAACTGAAATCAAGTTCTAGAAAGAAGGCAGCTTCATGGGTTGGGTAGCTGTGATGGTTAATTTTGTGTGTAAGCTTGACTGCACCAAGGGATGCCTGGTAGCTGGTTAAACATGATTTCTGGTGTGTCTGTGAAGGTGTTTCCAGAAAAGACTAACATTTGAATTGGCAAATTGAATAAAGCAGATGGCTTTCCCCAGGGTGAGTGGGCATTGTCCAGGTTTTCGAGGGCACGAAGAGAACAGACAGGTAGAGGAATCTTGAAATGACTCTCTCCCTGAAGG
>NW_006282004.1:724154-728452 GCF_000327345.1 Myotis davidii | reverse complement strand
CCCAAAATGTATATATAATACATTTATAGCCTTGCATCATTTCTTCATATTCTGCTGTTTTCAATAACAAGGCAGGCTACGTGTTATTCACTTTTATAGATGTTGCCTATAAAACACATCTTTGAAACATAATGGTTAAATTTTGACATTTATTACCTAGAAAGCATTTGTATTTTCCTCTTGGTTTCCATAGCACATCACTGTGTGTTCAAAGTACCTAAAAAGATGTGAAGAAGGACATCTGGAAACATTCACAATTTTATCAAGTCGATAATAAGAAAATATCCAAAGGACTTATTCAAAAAGAATACCAAAATTATCAATTATCAAAGTAGGGAATATTCGCATGCACATATATCTTGATACCCATCATCTAGATCTAGGACATAGTAGGGGATATCCTTTAGATAAGGATATAAGGACAAAGAATTTGTGAGATCTCTAGAGTACTTCTGTGACATAACAATGAACATGAGATCTAGTACAGCAAAGATAACGAATGTTTTTATACCACATTCCCAGCCCCTCGCTGTAGTAAAGTGTCCTATGCCCTTCAATTCAGTGGCATAGGAAAAAAGGGGTTATCCTTACCTTGCTCCAACTCATTATTTATAAACTGTTAATTTACCACTTTCCTTCCAGTTGTCTTCATTTGAATTTCATATTTACTATTTTCTCCAAGTCATCAACTGAACTCTGAGAACTATTTTGATCCTCGGGATAACCTAACATCCAATTGAAATTTCTCTTGCTCTCCTCAACATAAGAGTCATCTCTCCTCTTATGCATTTATTTATTCAGTTATCTATTCCGTTTACCATCTATTGACTTCCTACTATCATGACAAGTATATTTGCTTGCTAGAGTCACCATGATAATGTACCACAGACTGAGTAGTTTAAAAAACAGAAATTTATTATCTCATGGTTGTGAAGGCTAGAAGTCCAAAATCCAGGTGTCAGCAGCGTTGACTCCTTATGAGGGCTCTGGAAGAAGGATCTGTTCTAGGCACCTGTCTTTTGCTTATGGATGACCATCTTTTCCCTAGTTTTCTAGGGAGGGAGAGAGAGAGAAACATCAATGATGAGAGAGAATCATCATTCTGCTGCCTCCTGCACACCCCCACACTGGGGACCCAGCCCACAATCTGAGCATGTGCCCTGACCTGAAATCCATCCGTGACTTGGTTCATAGGTCGTCAACCACTGAGACACACCAGCCAGGCATCTGTTGATTCTTAATTGCCTTCAGCTCAAACAGCCCTTATGCCAAAAGTAGCATATATTGAGATGGCATATCCTGATCCTCTTCTGTTTCCACCTATTTCATTTTGTAAAAAGAGACTCTATATAAATATGGTTTGCCCATATTTCTCACTCTGAATGAAGTACTTTTCAGTGTGTACCAGGGTATAACTTTCCTAACCTATGTAAAGTGTCATTAAGTGACACTTGTGGTCATCATGCCATCACATATTTGACATTCTGTATTAAATTCATGGCTGAGGCATTTTCTAATTTTAGAATTTAAATAGTGGGTATTTAGAATATGCATAAGATAATAATTCAAAGATTTAAAGTTTTACTAATGTACATATCCTAATTATCAGGTGTATTTCTGAGGTTTTTATCTCTATTCAATTTTTTTTTGCCTTTATAGATAAAACCCTTTACTATACTTCTAATTGAAAGCTTATTTTCATGAATTTTAAAAAAGGACTTAATTATTACAAAAGAGTACTGAAAAACTTGGAAGCCCCAGAGAATAGCAAATGATACACAATCATTACCCTGGTAAGTAGAAAATAAAATAAACTTGAAAGTGAGAAATGACGACATTTATGACGACCAAAATATGACGACATTTCCCCAAAACTCTAAAAATAAGTGAATAAAGTCTTGAAGAGCACCTGGAGAGTGAGGGCAATTTAACCTATTCAGAACATTTTCATTTTAAAGAGGTGCAGGTTGGGATAGGGATTGGGTAGAAAATGAGTTCTGTTTCATACATATAAAGTTGGAGGAGACTGAACAATCCAAAAGAGAAAGTAGCTTAGAATTAGGTTCTAACAAGCATCTTCCTGCTTCAGCACATGTCCAGGAGTAACAAAGGTTAAAATGGAGAAGTAACCATAAGTATGTATCTTTGCTCTTTACCAGACACCTTTAAATTGTTATAAAAAATAAAATAGGTGTAAACTCACTATAAACCTTTTAGCAGGAAGATACAAGGCCCCAGGAAAAAACTATCTGTGCACAATATTTGTAGACTTGATAATATTCTTGAGAAGTGACTAGGAATTTGGGAATGCAATAAAAACAGTCAATGTAATAAATTAGAAACTTTAGTAATACCTTTAGGAAAAACAACAAACAGATGCCAAAGGAAGGAAATATAATCATAGCATACTGTTAGCCAGAGCACAAGCAGTTACATATCTATAACAAAGTAAACAGTATTTGCTAATTTTCAGATTTCTAATCAATCACTAAATAAAACCTGGAATAATAAATTATGATTACTAAATCAAATTTATATCTTGTGAACCTTAAAAATTTAAAGTGAAAGTGAAATATCAGAAATTTGGTGAAAGAAAGAAAGAAAAGGTGAAGGAAAGTTACATTACAATGTGGGAGATCAAAATTTATTGCTTATAGTATGGACAAGAATTAAAAATAAGTATATTATTTAAGTGTACCATGAGGAACAAATGTAGAATAATAACTATATTGGCACAAGCTAAAAAAAAAATGAGTAAATTATATAAGTAACTAAATTTTGCCTATTTATAGCAGAAAGTAATGTCTAAAATTAATAAGTCAGGTAATAATGATGTGTATACTATATGCAATAGCTGAAATTGCAAGCAGAAACAGTTTCAAAGCAGCTTCCTCTGGGGCGGAGGAAATAGGGAATGCAAAGAGATGTGACTAAGAGCCTTTCATTATAAATCCTTAACTGCTCTGATTATCAACTCAACCACATACATAAGCGATTTTCAGCCTTTTTCGTCTCGTGGCACACAGAAACTATGAAAATTCTGCAGCACACCAAAATTATACTATATTTTTTACTGATATGACAAAAAAAGGTATGATTTTGATTCATTCCCACTGAATGACTACTGTTGTGTTGGCTGTTGTCATTTTTTTTTTTTGACAGTCTACGGGAAAAGAGGTCAGTGTGCCTGACTAAATAGTCAGGTGTTGCTTTTTTTTAGAAATTCTTGCAGCACTCTGGTTGAAAATGACTGGGGTACATGTTTTATTTTTGATAGAAATATTTTTAAATGTATTGAGATCTGTAAAATTCTACTTCCAACCTATTGTTTTTTAAACTTTATTTCTCATCTTTCTCCTCTCTCTCTCTCTCTCTCTCTCTGTCCCTCTCTCTCTCTCTCCCTCCTTCTCCACCCCCCGCCCCCCCTTCTCTCTCTCTCTCCTTTAAAACCTTAGCTGCAATCAAAATTCTCTCCCCAACAGAAATTCCTCAGACTCTGTTCCCTTAGGTGTACTATGGAGACGCACTGTGTCATGCTGGAGACAATCATATTCAGCTGGACTACCATTTATGATGCCAGTAGAATTTGTCTGGTCTTCTTGCTTGTAAGTGCAACCCCAATCCGCAGATTCTGCTAACTTCAGGTATAAACCACCATGTCACTTTTTTCCATATATTCTTATTGAATTTGTTAATGTTACAGAGTTCTTATACTGCTAAACCATGCCTGAGAATTCAAAGAAAGAAATGGTATAATGGACAGTCTACCCACCCATCATACAGTATATTAAAACTTGATTTATGTGCATTTTGATAATTTTTTAAAAGTTATAACAATAGTTGGTTTTAAATCTCCTGCAGGTCTTCAGATTTCTAGTATAGTATGCCATTAAAGAAGTTCCACACGCCCATCCCAGTTCATTCCTTAATAACATAATCCTCAACAAAAATTTCATTAGAGGAAAAAAAAAAGGCATGCTTTTCAGGGAAAATATGTGGCTCGGGGTCCAAGAGATTTGTTTAGATTTTTGGTTCCCAAATGAAGTCTTCAGTTTAACCAGGAATCCCTTGCTTCTTGCTTCATCACCCAACCTCTCCTTGGCTTGCTTGGCAACTCACCCAAACACATCAGAAGACAGGCATCCTGCCTGCCACCTCAAATAACACCAATGCCATTGCCTAGAAATGGTTAGCAGGTCCTGTCAGGAGATCCTGTCATCCCCAGGAGTCTGATTCCTGCATTGACACTAAACTCCCATAGAAATATGCTCCCACATGAGGATAGTCTTACTCACCCA
>NW_006282004.1:696946-724105 GCF_000327345.1 Myotis davidii | reverse complement strand
TCTTTCCAGTAGCAAGTCTGCAAGTCCCATTTGGCCGAGGGATTTATTATAGAGAAATGCAGACTCTGCATCAAGTGGTCACGTAACACTGAAATATTTCCATTGAACCAAAGATATACAACTAGGAAATTACAAGACTCCTTCATTAAATGGGAAGAAACTTTTCAGTAATCCTGGGTATCTTCCTGAAGTCCCTTTTAAGGACTAAAAATTACTGGGTAGTTTAAGTTGTAGTTATCAAAAACAGAAATGCTACATCACCTCTCTTTCACCCCTGACTTTCCCAATGAACAACATAAAGGCACGCCAGAAGGTTGATAACAGAACTACCCTGGGACAATCACTGCATCTATAGAATGTCCTATAACTTTAAAATTTTGGCACAAGCACATCTGGAATTCTCAAAGATCATGCAAGATCCATGAAACCTAAGTGGATTTTAGATTGAGGTTCTATTCACTTATAAGAATGGGTCAGTGAATCCGTTGGCCTGAGCAGAAACCGTATTGTTTTCACTGCAGTTAACTTTACAGGAATTCTAGACCTGATCGGAGGAGGCTTTAGCAGCACCTGTACTAGAGCCCCCTGCACCCACTGCCTTTACATCAAAGTCTATTTGGTTCCCCTCTAGGAACTGGCAATTTCAGGAGACATTTCACAATTCTAATGCATTTTGAAGTCATTTACTGAACCAAGCAGTATGCTCTGTCAAAGAACTTCTTCCAAGTCAAAGAAACAACAACAAAAAGGCCTTACTGTGGAACATAGGAAAAGCATCACCCAAATAAAAAATCACTATAATAAATAAGATTATTCCCTCCCACACATCCTTCCCACTTGGTGGACCCAAGTTTTGTTGAGTCTGTGGTGACCTCAGAATACAACTCAAAGTTTAAATTATAAATCACAGCCCTACACAGAGCATCATCAGTTCTTTTGAGAGCAGCATGTTCCAGGAAGTCTAATACAGCCACAGTCCACTACAGAGTGTATTCCTTAAGGGTGGGGCATAGGGCAAGTGAATTAAGGTCACTTAAATCTTCCCCATGACTTGTTTATTTTATAATTGGAATTTTATAACTTTTCGCCCCCTTGACCAATTTCACCCCCCCAATCCCCACCCCCAACTTTGGCAACCACCAGTCTGTTCTCTTTTATCTATGAGCTTGGACTGTGTGTGTGTGTGTGTGTGTGTGTGTGTGTGTGTGTGTGTTGTTTTGTTTTAGATTCCACATATAAGTGAGATCATACAGTATCTGTCTTTCTCTGTCTGATTTATTTAATTTTGCATATGCCCGAAAATTTTATACATGCTGTGCTAATGACAAGATTTCCTTTGTAACATAATGGCTGAATGATATTCCATTGTAGAAATATACCATATTTTATTTATCCATTCACTCATTAATGGACACTTATGTTGCTTCCATATCTTGGTTATTATAAAGAATGCTGCGATGAGCATGGGGATGCATATGTCTTTTCAAGTTAGTATTTTCATTTTCTTCAGATAAACACCCAGAATTATGGATCATGTGATGGCATATTTCTAATTTTTTTAAGAACCTCCATATTCTTTTCCATGGTGGATGCACCAATTTACGTTCCCACCACAGTACACAGGGGCTTCCTTTTCTCCACATCCTTGCCAACATTTACCTTTTGTCTTCTTGATAGCCATTCTAACAGGTGTAAAATATCTCATAGTGGCTTTGATTTGCTCTTCCTTGATAATTTGTGAGGTTGAGCACCTTTTTAGGTAGCTGTTGGCCATGGATATGTCTCCTTTGGAAAAAAAATGTCTATTCAGATATTTTGCCCATTTTTGAGTTGGATTGTTTGGATCTTAACACCTTATTAGATATATAATTTGCAAATATTTTCTACCATTCGGTAGGTTGCCTTTTTATGTGGTTGATGGTTTCCATTGTGCAAAAGTTTTTAGTTTTATATAGTCCCACTTATTTACTTTTACTTCTGTTGCTTTTACTTTTGTTCTCAAATAAAATAAAATTATCACCAAGACCAATGTCAAGGAGTTTACTGTTTATTTTTTCTTCTAGAAGTTTTATGGTTTCAGGTCTTAAGTTCAAGTCTTTAATTTATTTTGAAAATTCATTTTGTGTGTGGTGTAAGATAGTGGTCCAGTTTCATTCTTTTGCATGTGGCTGTCCAGTTTTCTCAATATTACTTATTGAAGAGACTGTCCTTTCTCCATTGCACATTCTAGGTTCTTTGTCATAAATTAATTGATCACATATGCATGGGCTTATTTCTGGGCTCTCTATTCTGTTACATTGATCTTCAGTGCCAATATCATACTGTTTTAATTACTGTTGCTTTGTAACATAATTTAAAATCAGGAAGCATGATAATTCTAGCTTTGTTCTTTTTCAAGATTTCTTTGACTATTTAGAATCATAACTCTTCAAAGACTTTTAAGCAAGAAATTGATATGAAAGAATTAACATTTAAGAACAGCAGCTTAGGCTGCAATGTAAAGAATAAATTGTAGGAATCAATACTGAAGGCAGGGACCAACTTGGAGGCTGTGACAATAATCCACACAATGGATGAAGGTACATTTAATAAAGAAGGGGCAATGAGGTAAAGAGAAGTCGATAGGCTCAATATATTGTTAGGACATAAAACTGACAACTTGGAAAAAGGAAAGAGGAATCAAATAGCCAATTTCCAGCATAGGTAGTAGGTGGGCAATGGTGCCATTTCTAGTGTTTTACAGAAGAATAAGGATGGCACAGGAATGATGTTCTTATTTCAGGACATGAAGACTTTTAAGTGCTGTGGGTATAGAAATGCAAATATTTAGCTGGCTGTTGGAAATAAGTCTCTGAAGCTTAGGAGAAAGACAGGACTTGAAGATATAATTTGGGGAGTCATCTGCATGTGGAACAAGCTTTTAGCCATGGAAGAGATGAGGATTATATCAAATAAAGAAGAGCCTTGCTCTGCTTGGTTTGGCTCAGTGGATAGAGCGTCGGCCTGCTGACTGAAGGATCCCAGGTTCGATTCTGGTCAAGGGCATGTACCTTGGTTGCGGGCACATCCCCAGTAGGGGGTGTGCAGGAGGCAGCTGATCGATGTTTCTCTCTCATTGATGTTTCTAACTCTCTATCCCTCTCCCTTCCTCTCTGTAAAAAAATCAATTTAAAAGTATATTTTAAAAAAAGATTTGTCTCCTTTTAAAAAAAAAAAGAGCCTTGTGTAGAACCTTAGGGAACACCAACCTTCAAGGAATAAGTGGAAAAAGAAATTTTCAAAGGGACTTTAAATAAGAATCTAGAAAAACAGAGAGACCAGGGTCAAGGCTGTCACAGAATATAAGGGCAAGGTGCAACAAGAAAGAGGGAAGGGGGTCAACACAGCTAATGCTGCTCAAGAGTTTAGGGGATTATGTAGGTGAATAAAAACTGCAGTGGGCTGAAGAATGGGTTGAGGATGGATGTTTAAAATAACCACTAAGGAGAATTTGAGATCAAGTTAACTTGGAAAAGTACAAAAATAATAATAATAACTGAGATACTCTGAGTATCCATGTGTGGTTGGAAACCATGAATTTGTAATGGTCCAACTCTACACGATTATACAATATTCTCTAGAGGCACAGAATAACAGAGACATAAACAAAATGGCTCATAGTAAGATTCATCCAAGTTTGTGGTTTTTCCCAGCAGGAGGGAGATTAAGACAAAGGTTCATCTGGTTAACCATTATCAAGAAAGTGTTAACCAAGGAATCTAAATTGAGTAGAGAAAAAAGTCAAGAAAGTTAGCAGAGGAATATCAAGGATATAGATACTTAGCTATTCGTAATAGAGCAATACTAGCTGCTGTAATAAATACGAATATCCCAGTGGCTTACTACAATAACTTACTCACTTGAGTATTCCTGTTTAGGAGAGATGAGAGGTTCTGCTCCAACATTCAGGGACATTGGTAAACAGATAACCTAGTACCTTCAATATATGCTTTCCAAGGTCACTACTGGGCATGATATTCAGCCAGCAAACTAGAGAAAATATATTTTCTTCTTAACCACCTAGACTTGGGATTACCACACACTACTTACACTCATATTCTTGGCAAGAATTAGTGACCCCACCTAAATGCAAGATAAGCTAAGAAATATAATACGGTAACTTGGTTGGGTAGCCACTTCCTAGAAAAAGCTCTGCATTAATGAAGAAGAACATGAATCTTTGGTACATAGCTGTCTGAGACACAAATTTCCTGTAAGGTTGACAAGTATAGATTGGGACCATGTCTATAGATATTTAGAAGGATTAGTGGATTGGGACAAAGAGGGACATTTGTTTTTAGTCAGAAGTGGAACAGTTCTTGGTGATGTTCCTAATATATCCACAGAAGGCCTGCTAAAATGAAGTAGAAAAGAAGGTAAATGAGGTGAAAAAGTCAAGAAACTTCTAGAAAATTGTATGGGTTGTTCATGTGGATCTGGAGAATGCAGTTTAGGGTAGGGAGGAAGATAATTAGCTAGTTGATTAGTATTTTATGAAGGAGAGGAAGTAACTGGGAGAGTGTTAAGTGATAGCAACATAGACGGGCAGAGAGAGGGGTAGCTGATAGGAAAAGTCTCAGAAGGGCAAATATAAGATTTAATCGGGAGGTATTATGAGCAGCAAGTGATACTAAAAAAATGAAATAAAAAGTAAGAAAATGCAATATTGCCTTCCAAAATCTCCCTGAAGTAAGAGAGTATATAGGCTTTTTTGGGGGTGGCTGCAAGGGAGCCAGTTTCTATTACCAAAAAGAGAAAAGAAAAATATTCATTAAAGAAATAAAAAGTTCCTTGGGGTAGGGAGTGAGCCAGAAGAAGTCAATGGGGGGGATGGGAGACTTATGTAATACTTTCAACAATAAAGACTTTTTAAAAAGAAATAAAGAAAAAATTGATGACAGCTAGCAATTACTATGTTACCCCCATGTTGAAAGTGTGGAAATTTAATCCACTGATTTATTTATATTTTGCTGGATATTAAAAAGCAAAGTGTTCAAGATGTGGACACTCACGTATACTTAATGCAAAATCAATACAAATTTACATGAAAATCTAATTTTTATTGGCACTCATTGTCATAACACATCTTAACAAGTCAGTTTTTTGAGCCTTGAATATGATACCAACAAAATTTTAACATATTCACTTTTGATGGAAAATCCAAACAATCAAAAGGAATAATTTATGTCGAGTAATTTTATTCATTATCCATGACAATTATTTTCCTTCTTTTTCTTTCCTGGAACTCTGTATTCCAATGTAATCATACAGAGAAAACAAATACGGAAAACAAATGAGACCAGAACTGCTTCATGTGGAAGTGAGAGAAGCCCAGATTTCATTCCATGTGGGGGGAAATCAGAGCTCATCTCCTTCTCAGCACACAGCTGAGGATGAGACCACGTCACCTCACACAGCCATTCTTCCAACTGCCACAATCATTTCCCATTAAGACTTCCCTGATGCCAAAAACCACTGATCTACATATACTGAACCCTTACTCAATAGTTCATGGTTGGTCTCTACCCATCCCAATGCCAGACATGTTGATGCTTCATCATATTTATTTTTTAGCATTTTTTATTACATTCTGTATTGTATGGCCTTAATTTGCTTTGCCTAATTCTATTATGTGTAAATCTAATCAGCATTCCTTCACCACCTTCTACCATAAGCTATCCAATTATTTGTGGACAAAGAATATATAATTGTTGAATTGACCAGGGTCCAACATCCAGTTCCAAATTAAACATTACTATGTATGAGGAAAATATTGAAGGGATTCAAACATAGAAATACAGATGAAAATATGTGGAAATTGAAGGATGTGAACCTGCTTACCTGGTCAATGAAAAAGCAATGAGAAAATTAATAACCGTCTTCAGGTTAGGCAAAAAAAAATGATATTCATTAGTAATGGTTTAACCCTTGCATTTTCATGAGGGATTTAAGTCAGGAAAGGGAGGAAATTTCTTCTTAATGAGATCTGACTGGACCTTTAGTGCTACTCAGCAGTCCCAAATCAGCAAACTCACCTATTTTTCTGAATGGCTTTTCTAAGCATTTGCCACATGCATCAAGATTTCTATGCCACTCCGCTCTGAAAATATCCAAGAAACAAATGAAAAAGCATAAATAAAGGCAATGGGAGTAGTATTATAGAGCAGATGTGGCATTGGGAAAGAGGAAAACATGAGCAATGTGGCAGCTCTTTATAAACGGAAAGGGTGGCTAGTGAATGGTGGTGCTGTTCACAAGGACAGAGCATGTAGGAGGAGGCAAAAGGAGGAAAAGTAAAGAAGAAATGGTGGCGAATGGGGGATGTGTGTTACTTCCCTGTTGAACATACTGAATCAAGGTGACTCTGGGACATGCAATGGCAATGTCCGGAAGGCAGGCAGACATACAGAGGACACAAGCCAAGGACACAGATTTCAGAGTCCTTGGTGTGGCTAACACCATAGGTGCATAGATGTGGTTGAAATTGTCCAAGAAGAGCAGGTAAAGGAGGAGTCCTCAGCTTGGGGTCCATGCACCCCTATAAATCCCATGAGTAGTCTTCAGCAGGTTCTTTTAAGCCCCTAAAAATGTAAGATTTTGTGAGCATGTTCATTTTATCTGGGAGCAAGGTTATATCTTTCTTTAGATTCTCAAAAATGTATTACCCAAAAAGGTATTGAACCAGAGGTGTAGATTGAGAAATGATGGTATCTAGGAAGCATGCCCTGAAAAATATAATGTGCATACACATAAAGAGAATCATGAGCCAGGGTGGAGCCTGAGAAGGAGCTGGCAGCAAGAGAGTGAGAGAAGCAGAGAGACGCAGGGCTGGTTCCATGAGAAGGAAGGGTTTTAAGTATGAGAATGACCCATCCTGTCATTTCAGGGTACAGCTCTAATGTCAACTCTCAGCAAGGCCTTCTCTGACCACTTACTCAACACGTGTATTATTTGTCTTCACCACTAAAAAAGAAAGTTTCACCTGGCCAGCATGTTTCAGTAGTTGAGCATCAACCTATGAACCAAGAGGTCACGGTTTGATTCCCAGTCAGGGCACATGCCCAGGTTGTAGGCTGGATCTTCGGTGTGGGGTGTGCAGGAGGCAGTCAATCAATGATTCTCTCTCATCATTGATGTTTCTATCTCTCTTCCCCTCTCTCTTCCTTTCTGAAATCAATAAAAATATTTACCAAAAAAAAAGAAAGTTCCCTGTGAATAGGACCTCTGAGTCTCTAGTGCCTGGAATAAGAAACATAATGCAACTATTGAGTGATTCTTTGACTGAGTAGTATTGGAGACCATCTGCAATTTTTTGAATTTCATTTTTACCTTCCCTTGTTCTAAAACTAGATTACATTCAAGTGGAACATTTTTGATTGACTCAATAATGAAACACATGAGCGAATATCTTTTCCTTTATTTTCTAACAATACAAATAACAATACAAGTAGAGTGCCATGGTAGAATACAGATAAAAAGGAAGAGTAGAAAAACAAAGCAGTTAAGTAAATAAGAAAGTAACTAAAAGGATTAGTCACTATAATTTATGCTCATTAATCAGTTTTCTTTTTCACTAATAAAAGTAATTCTTATTTATGTGATATATACATCTTCTATAATTACAAAGCAGGATACGAATAAATACAGCCATTGTCAAAATCTGCTAAGAGCCAACCAAATTGGACAATTCTAAAGGTGTTTATTATAAGCCAAATGTTGTGGCACGTATGTCCTAAGGCACTTAGGCTATAAATGTTTACAGAGGAAAAATAAAGTCCGCTTTCTAACCAATTTGAGTTACAACATTAAGATCATTAAATAACATGAACAATCATTTCAACAACTTTAATATGATGCTACACACTCATCTCCAATAAAATATATTATTTCTCAAATTTGTAGAAAATTACATTATTCAATTACAGACATATTTCCTTAGTTTTAATATCCAAGTCATCTTAATACTTGCTGTAAATAAACTATACGACAAGAAGAATCCAACCTTAGGCCAAATATTTCACTTCCTCTCTCAGACATGCAAAATGACAATTGAGATGCAGATGTAGCAAATACTACATCACTCTGACAATAAGGAAGAGATATTTGTATATATTAGTGCAGATAGAAGATGGTTTCTCCAATCAAACAGCTTGTAAACTGATGCGTTTTTAAAAGATTCATCTTAGATGTACACTGTGGGGGACAGCAGTATTTTCAAAGTGGCTTCCATGTCTTCATTCATGTACAGACACGTAAGAGAGAAGAAAAGAAAAAGAAAATTTGACATCTGTGCATAGTTTAATGTTGGTACAGGCATGGGGCCAGTTACATAATTTAGAAGGCTTGGTACAAAATGAAAATGCAAGACTCCTTTTTTAGAAAGCAGGGGAAAGGAGCTATTAAAGGTATCTATCTATATAAAAGCCTAAGTGACCGTCGCAACTGAATGGACAACCGAACAAGCTTTGTGGGGCAACCAGGCTGTCAGGGGCGTTAGCAAGAGATGACCAAATGACTGAGCAGCAGACTGCATGGGGCGGCCAGGCCGGCAGGGGGGTTAGTAAGGGGCAACCAAATGACTGAGCAGCAGGCTGCATGGTGCAACCGGGTCAGCAGGGGGTGCAGTGAGGGATGACCAAATGACTGAACAGCAGGCTGCGTGGGGCATCTGGGCCAGCAGGGGGGCCAGTTGGGGGCAACCAGGCCAGCAGGCAGAGGCAGTTAGTGGTGATCAGGCTTGCAGGGGGGCAGTAATGGGTGATCAGGGAGTCAGGCAGGTGAGCAGTTAGGAGCCAGAGGTCCAGGATTGTGAGAGGGGTGTCCAACTGCCGGTTTAGGCCCGATCCCCAAGATCGGGCCTAAACCGGCAGTCAGACATCCCCCGAGGGGTCCCAGATTAGAGAGGGTGCAGGCTGGGCTGGGGGACCCTCCCCTCACCCGTGCACGAATTTTGTGCACTGAGTCTCTAGTGAAAATATAAAGGCTTTTCCTTTTCTCTCTCTCTCTCTCTCTCTCTCTTTCTCCCTCTCCCCTGCCAAAGTGTTTTTCATTTGTTACTTAATATTGTTCTAGCTAAAAAAAATAATAATAATTTTAAATTATTAACATGAATTTTGGCATCCATCTTTTTATTGCACAATCCTGGTTTTAAATGCAAATACAGGTATACGAACGTTTAACTTGTATGCAAAATCACCAAATTACATGGTTTGTATTTTGTAGTTCATACATTAATACTTAGCAAAACAGTGAAAATATTGCTCAAAGCTAAGTTAACTGTGGGTTTTTTTTAAATTTCATTTCTTGATACAGCACATTCTACCAATATTCTCTACCTAGTCTTACTGAAAATTAGGAAGGGTTGAAAAGAAAAGGGATATGAGTCGCCCTATTTTTCACTTTCCTGCTATGTCATGATTTTCAGGGTCAGTGGTGAGCGAGTATATGGCAGTAGCAGGAGTAAGAAAGGAGATGCTAGGGCTCCGAGGTCCTTGGTGTTTCTTTGAAGCCATTGCCACTTTAGAGCCCAGTTCTGGTCCGAAAGGTTAGGGAGCCTCTCATTGCCGCACATCCTCAGTCACAGATGTGACACGCTTCCTTTGTCTGTGTCTATTTATTCTTGCCTTTTCAAGTGAGGCAGTTTTAACGTGAATCCGAAGTCATGCAATTTCTGGTAACTTCAGAATTCTGAAACCTCTCTTAAATGCATAGGTAGGTATTTAAAGTTCAGAACTCAACAAGGATAAACGTTATTCACAAGACACTCAGTAACTACTGCTTATGCCATTTGCTTCTTTTTTTAAAAATTTAAATTCTTTATAGTTTGAAGTATTACCTATATCATTTGCTTCTAAGCTAAGGTCTGCTCATCTGGTAAATGCAGCCTATTTCGGCAATCAAACCCAATCTCTGCAGGTCAGTGGGAGAAGCCATACATTAACTCAGAGGTTCTTTTAAGAACAGTGTGTATTTTTTTAATAAATTAGTTTATGTAAATTAGTTCAGTAAATATTTCATCAGGATGCAAGATGATATTTGTCCATATCTCTTACTCCTGACTATTCAATGTTCCTAACTATGAAAATCCTATAAGAGACCTTCCCAATTACATTTGCTTCACTGCACTAAAATGGCATTGTGATCTAAGAACAGGTGTTTCACCTAGAACTAAAAATACAACAGGCCCAGGTTTGGTTCCAACAGTACAGCTTGGCTTTAAGTCTTCCTGGCAAAACTTTCTAAAATCACTGGGCTTCAAATATTCCAGTTAAAACACAAGATTTTCTTATTCCCACACACACACACGCACACAAATAATGTAAAACCAGTCTCTTGTATACATGCTTATTTCCTCCATTGTTCCCTATGTGACAAATTGAACAGAACCTTTAACATTCTTAAATGTCTTTACAGATTCCTAAGACATGTTTCCCCAAAATAAACTATTAAAAAAGTGAAATCGCTTTTATTTTAGATCACTAATGATCCTCTTTTAGACCACATTGATTTCTTTTAAGCACCTGGTACATGGTCCAGGGACAATTTTTAAGTACTTCCAAAAATTAATTTTTCTAGAAATTAAATAAACATCCTTTTTCCTGCAGTCCTCTTATATTATTCCTGTGGTTCGTTTTCCAAACTGCCAACTTGAAAAGCCACCTTAAGAGGAAGTCTCATTGTTTTTGTCTAATGATCAGTCCTGCTGGGTATTCTTTATCACTTGGCTTTACCCACTCAAAACAAAGAAAGAACCAGGACCTGAAACTGAGGGCAAAAAATACTTCATTATTTTGGGGAGAGGGGGTGTCAAATGACACAGGAAAAATCTTACTTATTCTAGACCTGTGGCTCTAAAACTTGAGTGGGTATCACAACCTGGGAGGCTTGCTAAACAATAGATTTCTGGGCTCCACGCCCAGGTTTCTGCTTCAGTAGATGTGGCTGGAGCCTGAGAATCTGTGTTTCTAATCAGTTCTCAGGCCCACACTGTGAGAGCCACTGTTACAGATTGTCCTATCTGAAACAAAAGTTGCCACAAAAATTAACTTTTAAATTACTACTAAAGAAAATTAAAACACTCATGCTTCTGATTCTAAAATGATCTTATGACCTCACAGCATTTCTTAAAGTTAGTAAGAATAATAGTATAAATACCCATTTTTCAAATCATCAAAAATATGATGTTTAGATATGGTGTAATAATGTTTAGCATTATTACACCATATCTATGTTTGCCTTCATATATGGAAGTGAAAGCACCGCTATTTATTTTATTTTAGCTTGTAGATGATTTTCCAAAGAACATGACTTTCATTTCAGGATGACACAAAACTGAAGATACTGTATTACCTTTAAGAGACAAGTAAGATAAAATTGTCTTCACATATGTTTATAGATTTTCTGAAAGTTGCAAAGCATACTCTTATTACATATACAGTTAATATTTTCAAAATCATACATTATTATATGTATGTTGTTTGCTTCCAATTATTTGGACCTCTCATTAAAACTAAGCCATATTTTTTTTTCGTTTCCAACTCACACTATATTACTATATCATCATTTATGTGATAATGTAAGAAATATAATTTAATCAAAAATCAATTTACTTTAGAGTTCTAAATATACATACTATCTTAGAGAATATATAAGATTAGCTCTTTTAATAAACCAGTGCTCATATTAGTTTTCTAAATCTTATCATGTAAAATATTTTTCATTCATCAAAGATTTGAACCCTAGCCAGTTTTTCTCAGTGGATAGAGCGTTGGCCTGTGGACTGAAGAGTCCAGGGTTCAATTCCAGTCAAAGGGCATATGCCCGGGTTGTGGGCTCCATCCCCAGGAGGCAGCCGATCAATGATTCTCTCATCATTGATGTTTCTGTCTCTCTCTCCCTCTCCCTTCCTCTCTGAAATCAATAAAAAATATTTTTAAAAGAGATTTGAAACTTCCAAGTATTAAATATGTGACCCTAAAACTTTAAATATACAGGGTTTGAAAATCCTGTATATTTTAATGTTTATTTGAAGCACTTTAAAAAATTAACAGCATATATTTGTTTACTGTTCAGTTCTCTGTTGCACACTGACTAGTGCAGATACAGATAATTTTGTGATGACAGGGATAACATCAGACAAGATTGCTTTTCAGGACTTTAAATTCTTCTCAAATAATCAAGTTTGGTCTTATCAACCCTCTCAGAAACTCATTTCAGTGACACTAAGAACACCAATTTTCCCAGCCTGTCAAATCGATATAAATTATTATCATGATGTGGAAACTTACAAATTCCGAATTAACTAATAAAGTCAATTTGGACAAAATTAACAAAAATGAGTATATCACTGGAGTTAATCTCTACTTATCCGGACCTAGAGGGAAAAGAAGTTGAATCCAATAATGACCATCAAGAATGCATAAGTAAAGTTTGCTATTAATTGACTAGTTTGACATACGTACCCAGATTCATTCTCTCTCCAACACGACTCTTCATAATCCTTTAATTTTTCCTGGCTTCCCTTTCCCAGGAAATCACCAGGTGTGAGCAACCCAAGTCTAAGGTGTTCCACCACCTGGGTGATAATAGTCTCAGAAACAAGAGGTCCAGCCCACTAGGTTGGCTCCACTAGGATCAATTTCCAGAGCCTCACCCTCCTCCACCCACTCTTTCTTTCTCTTCATTAATTGTTAGTGTCCAATAGTCTGCTAAGCTTTTGTTAAGTGCCTGTTTGATTATTGGTGCTTCTAACTTAAATTTTTGTGATCCCCTAATTTAGTTTTATTCCCTAATTTGCCATTGTGCCATGATTGAGCTGCAATCATGTACTTCCTCTCTACCTCCCCTTGGTTCCAACACTTTCACACGTCCTGCAGTATTCCACACAGAAAACCTCTTAACCCCCTGTAGCAGCTCTGGTAAGATATTTGACCCTTTAAAATATAACAACTATTTGATATGCTTACACAGTGACAAGTTGTGGAGAAAACCCAACTTCACCTTTCAAAAGGGAAATAGCAACCAAGAAACATGATAGGAAGGAGAAGGTGTCTAAATCTGTCTTCATTAAGTTTTTACTCTCCGACTCAATTATGTTTGATTAGTCTCTGGAAGATATAAGAGCTGAGGAATTCCCTGTAGCTATTTCATGAAATGCTAACATGAGCAATAAACAGTAACCTGAGACACCATTTAGAAACCCCAGGAACTCAGATTTGGACTCTAGTAATTCTAACAGAACATTAAATGAGAAACAGGAAACACATTTTTGTTTTCACAACTAGGATTTCTTATTTCAACACCTTCTCACTTCAGTAACACAGCCTGAAGAGTGTTATCTCACCAGAAGGAAAGTAATATGACAAAACTGATCTGTCTTCACATAGCAAAATGATAACCGCATGATTGTATGTTGCTTTTTCATATTTGCACTGATTTATGACTATTGTGATAATAGCAGTTACTTTTCAGATTCTTCACAAATTCCCATACACCAATTTATAAAGCCTGACAATATTCTCATTCAACTTATATTAGTTAATGACCAATTTATTCACCATCTGTCTTTTCCTTTGCCAATCTTTCTTTTGCTCAGTCCTCACCTCTGTTCCCTGCCCTAGTCTTCTCTTACCTATACCCACTAATTCTGAACATTGCCTAAGCATTTTCAGCCTTGATATTATTTCCTTTTATACTTACTGGCATAGTGAACTTCTGGATTGTGATACTGTGGACCTGCCCTACGTATGCATACGTAGGACCAATCCTACGTATGCTCCAGTTTCTGATAGAGAAAGTCTGTCTAAACTAATAAAGCAAAGAAGGAGAAACAAGGACAGAGAGAGCAAGAGTGAGAGAGATGAGATGAGGAGACTTGACCTCAGCTGAGCTGGAGTTCTGCCACTTACATCCCAGTGAGTTCTAATACAGAAATGGGAAGTGGGTTGTCTTAAGTAAGAGATGTAACTTCTGGAGTATCTCCCTTAGAAAAGAGAATAGTATATTATGTCTACATGTGATCAGAGAGAGAGATTGAAGTTGTCATTTGAGCTGTTCATCAAAATATTTCTGCTCTTCTCCTTCCAGCCATGGGGTTAGATTGCCCTTCCCTTACCACTTTGAAGTTAGGCCAGTGAAATAGGAGCAGACATGACCTGAAACCCTTCTGGTAGAATCTTTAAGAGCCAGTGTGCAATTTGCTAGGTTACCTTTTTCCTGCTGTATGGTTACTTTACTTGATAAAATTAAGTTTGTTAACCCTATGTTAGCCCCACTGCTGTTAATTAAAATTCTACTTAATTATGAAACAGTTCTTTTTGTTTGATCATCAGATCTAAAACTACTGAAGAACTAACTTTATATGTTTAATATCCTATTATTGATTTTAATATGACAAAATGCACGCTGGTGGAATCTTAAAGGCACCTCTTGCACCATTCTCTGGCTGCACTGTTCAAAATCATGTCTACTGTGCACTTGAAAGTGGCTCACCCAAATTGAGATATGCTGCCTGTGTAAAATACATATCAGATTTCAAAGACAGTAAAAAAAAAAAAGGATTAAATGTCTGCATTAATAATTTTTAGATTTAGGGATATGTTAAGTTAAATAAAATATATTATTAAAATTAATTTTACCTGTTCCTCTTTTTTTTTTTTTTTTTTACTTTTATAATGTGGCTGCTAGAAAATTTTAAATTGCATGTGTGGCTTACATTGCATTTCTTTTGGATATCCCTGTTCTTAAGTCTAAGTGTGTTCATGATTAAGACAGTGTTTCTCCTGAGAGTGGCTTGTGTTTGCATGCCTTTCTAGTCATACTAGACCATAATAGCTGACTTGCCTCTGTTACACAACAGCCTCATCTCCCTAAGCCTCTGCTCTTTCTCTTTTGCACCACATGATCATGAGACTAATCTTTTTTTAAATATATTTTTCTTGATTTTAGAGAGGAAGGGAGAGAGAAAGATAGAAACACCAATGATGAGAGAGAATCATTGATTGGCTGCCTTGATCGAGCCTGCAACCCAGGCATGTGCCCTGACTGGGAATTGAATTGTGAGCGTCCTTTCCACTCACCACTGTGTTTGTTTTCTTGCCTCTTTCCCGGCTTGCTGTCCATAAAAATCAATTAAAGTAAAATATATTTTTCTTGATTTTAGAGAGGAAGGGAGAGAGAAAGATAGAAACACCAATGATGAGAGAGAATCATTGATTGGCTGCCTTGATCGAGCCTGCAACCCAGGCATGTGCCCTGACTGGGAATTGAATTGTGACCTCTTGGTTCAGAGGTTGATGCTCAACCACTGGCCAAGCAAGAATAATCTTTTTTATTAGTCTCCTTTTGATTATATCAACTCCTTGCTCAGAAATTAATATCTACTATTATATATAAGTTAATCAACCTAATGTTTGATACTCTTCAACAACTGATTACTCATAGTTCTCCATTAACATTTATTTTTACTTCCTGACCTGGACTCATTCAAACCTCCTATTTTGACATGCTTATCTTTGGCACTCACTTGTTTTTAAAGTGCAGTGTTGTTTCTATTACTTTCTATCAACCCATGACCTTCTCTGTCTTTCACACTCTCTACATAGATTTTCTCCTCTGAAAAAATCTTCCATAGTTTGACCCCACCCAGTATTCTGTACCAGTCTCCTTGATGGCCTCTCCTATCTCCTTTATTACATTTTGTTCATGGAATGAGTTAGCATTCATTGAGAGATTTCATTAAAACACACTTTAAGTAATTCATATGCATGCATTTTGTCTCCAAACTAATTTATAAATTACTTTGACACAGAGTATTATATTGTATAAAATGACAGCACTATAATGCACCTGGAAGATCAACTATTTGTTTTACAAGTGAGGCATCTGAGAACCAAAACATGTAAGTGACTTATCAGAGGTAATATGTATAATCAGTGGCAAAACTAGGACTGGAATTCTCCATCGTCTACTGCTTTGACTGGCAAAAGCCACCTTTACCATTCTAATTTATTCTTCCTTCCAGTATGTAGGAGATGTCCCTTGCATAAGTCAGGAAGTCTCAAGTGAGCCATGAAGAGGCACAGGCAGCAGTGTGATAGTGCCTAAAGGGGAGAACACTGGGAGTAGTAGGCTAGGGCTACGAGCACTAACTTTCCTGCAGGATTGAACCCGTGGAGTGAAGAGCAAGCTAAATCATAGGCGAGTGGGCTGGGGTTAGAGGCAAGGCTCCTAGCACAACAGGGGAGCGGAAGTGTCCTCCAGACGTCTGAGGGAACTGAAGCCTAACTATAATGACTGAGCATGCACAGTGGGTTGTGGGAAAAGAAGGAAGATGGCTCCTCAGAGGGCACATGGTTGGTGACATGAAACAGCAAGTTTAGTTTCCGGATCCCATCCACGGCTCAGTCACTGACTATATTACTCCTTTTACAGTGTCGGCCTTGAACTAGTAAGACTCTATCTAGATAGAATGAGCCTGAAACTTGAATGTCTTTAATTAGAGGGTTTGAGGAAACCAAGTAAAGCAATGTTAATAGTACTAAGCTCTGCACAGTTTGCACTAACAAATGCAGTCAACTGGCTTTACTGCATAACATGATAGATAGATGGATAGATAGATAGATAGATAGATAGATAGATAGATAGATAGATAGATATAGATGAGAGAGAATTGAACTTATTAACTCTGTCCTTAATTTCACACAGTGAATTTTGCAGAGGATCACAATTCTGTTATGCCTATTATATCCCTCAAAGGCAACTCATGTATCCCCATGGGACTTGGTTCAACATTTTCTGCTAAAATGATGTAATAACTCTGTTCACTTCTACCTAGGGCAAAATTGTTTAGATTTTGTATAAAATATCTTTTGAAATACCTGTCCTTATTCATTTCAGAATTGTTTAATTAATGCTCAGCTGAGACAACAAAGCATCATCTTTTGGTGTGACTTAGAGATGATAGGTACCTCTAGAGCAGCCGTGGGCAAACTACTGCCCGTGGGCCGGATCTGGCCCATTTGAAATGAATAAAACTAAAAAAAAAAAAAAGACCGTACCCTTTTATGTAATGATGTTTACTTTGAATTTATATTAGTTCACACAAACACTCCATCCATGCTTTTGTTCCAGCCCTCTGTCCAGTTTAAGAACCCATTGTGGCCCTCGAGTCAAAAAGTTTGCCCACCCCTGATCTAGAGTGTTTGTTGCCTGACTGACAGCTGTCAATTAGAAATGGGTCTATAGGATGACTAGTTTGACAACATGCATTTTAGCTCTTAAATTGCTCTGATTCTTAATTTATGAGTTGGTTTAATTTATTACTATCTCTACATTATGAGACTCTGACAAAGATTTTACCAATCTCTTTCACTGAGATTTTCCCAGGTCTACAATCAAACAACCATTTAAGAAAATGGCTGTTTCTACTGTTGAAAATAATGGTTGCAAATAGGTTCAGAAGCATGAACAAACACCCATATTTTAAAATATGATACTGAAGAGCATAGTAATATTTTTCAGTGGTAATTGGATGGAAAAAACACAAGATTAGAAATTTGAATCTAGGTAGTACAGACAGGTTAATATTTGCCTGGTTTGACTCACTGGATTTTTCTGAGAAATAATTTTCAAATAGAAGGTTTTGTGATTATTTAGAGCTTCAACAAGGTTTTAGAAGGGATTCCAAGATAAGAAAGGGGAGCCACAAGGGGCTCAGCCAAACCGGGGCAATGACATCACAGATTCCATCAGGCCCAGAGAGCAAGTTTACAATTGAACAGTGTGGGCAGGAAGAGAAGGCTAGGAACATGCACCATCTGATTGTTTTAAAAACAAATGTATCACTTCAAACTCCAGAGCAAAAAAAAAAAAAAAAAATGAGAAAACACTTTAACTACAATTTAGGTGAGAAGAATTCTATTTTAATTATCTGCTAAAAATCAATACTTAAACATTGTTCAGGGAAGTCTTTCATTAGCAGATATTCTCAATTGGGAGCAAGTTTGGCCCCCAGGAGACATTTATCAAAATCTGTAGACATGTTTTTAATTGCCACAAGTAGGGAGTGCTGTCGACATCTAGTGGATAGAGGCCAGAGGTGCTGGTAAATATCTTTTAATGCAAAGGACAGCACCTCACAATAAAAAAATCCTCTTATAACTATTTTTGATGTCAGCTGGGTACTGAACATATCAGGATTATCACTTCAGAAGTTATATAAGTGTTTAATCACTATGTTGTACATCTGAAACTAATATTATATGTCAACTGTAATTGAAAAATAAAAATTATTTTTTAAAAATCCTCTTGTCCAAGCAGTGTACCTGCTGTGATCTATAGCAGTGGTACTGTACATTCACTCCTGGGTGTCTTCCACCAATATAACTAAATGAAACTAATATTCCAGGCTTACTGTACTTGCCAAAAATAAGTGGTATCTTTAAAAAATTAAAATCTAAAGTTGTTCCTTTAAATAAATATTTAGATTTTAGCAAAATCTAATACAATCTGAGTGAAATGAGAAATTATTTTGAAGTTTCACACTGATAATTTGATCTTAAAAATACATTGCATGTATATAATGTTAAAGAGCCCTGCCTGGCTACTGGACCACTAATGGTATATATCTGTGATATCAGCTCAGGCAACATGTTCAAAACTAGCAAATTAGCATCAGTATTTCTTTGAAAACTCTCTACCAATAGCCTACTTTATGCCAGACAATTCCTAAAGCAAGTTCCTTGGCTTTACTATTGAGAAGCTTCTTCAGTGTCTCCCTCCAGATATTGCCCTTGACATGTCCCAAGTATCTTTCCAGGAAACCCTGTTTCTAAAATAAAAAGTAACGAACCACTTAAAATGTTTCAAGTATTATTATAAATAAGAAACACTTAATGAACGCTTATTATAAACATCAAATGAACATTTAAACTCAGCTAACCATAAACATTTCTGCCAAAAAACAACAGCAGTGTCATCATGAAATAAACCTACTGATCAATGAATAAGAACTTATGGAGATTCCTGTATATCATTTCTGTATCATTACTATTAATTACTTCCACAGGACAGGGTGGGAAAGTCGTGTTACTGTAACCTTTAAGCCACCAATAAGCTTCTGAGGTTGAAGTCAATGATATAAGGATATGCCATTTAAATAGATTCTACTTGAAGAGTGGTTAGGAGACATTAACCTCACAAACAAATCTCTCAAAATAAGAATGATGTGCCTTAGTTAAAAGAAAATGCATTCCATGGAAATGCTATTTGCATTCCATGCTCTTTTACCTGCTGATAAAAATACTAAAAAACTATCATCCTATAAGTGGCTGCCCTTTACTAATCACCTGTGATATGCGAGGACCTTTGCCAGGCGCTCAGTATGCACTGGGCTGATGCACACAGCTACCTGGCTGGAGGGGTATTTCCCTCCAGAACGCCAGCGCTCAGCTGCCTCTGTGTAACAGGCTGTGATTCAAACCCAGGAAGGCTTTCCCCACAACCCTTGACAGGTCGTGGTCTCCACTTGCAGTAAAACTCATAAGCCCAAGGAAATTTAAGATTTCTTTTTTATTCCTTTGTACTTTATTCAAACAATATCTTATCACTCAAATGTCTAAACTCAGACAGATCATAGAAGAATGACGTAGTTACACTTAATTCTTACCTTACCGTTTGTTACTTCACAAAGGCATTTTGCCCTGATTTTTGTTGTTCTGTTTTTTTTCCTAGTTTCAACTCATGAGGGGGCGGAGGGGGGCGCGGTAGATTTTGTTTGTTTGTTTGTAATATATCACCAGCTCGATTTCTTTCTTGTGGTGTGACTTTGATCAGTTCGGACATTTGTCAGGGTTTGTGCACACCGTCATTTGTAGATGTCGCAGACATGGAAACAAGATGTTTAGTGTCAAGAAGAGCCTGTATGTTCTGACTGAAACATTTCCTCGCTGCTCAGTTTTGTGAGTGTTCGTGTGGGTGTGTGGGGCGTATGGGCAAAAAGGACATTAAGACTTTTAGAGAGGATGGTAAGAAGAAGAGATTCTTGGGGGGGAGGGGGGAGGAGAAGAAAAGAAGAGGGAATGGAAAGAGAGAGGGAGAGGAAATGAGAGAGAAAGGAAAGAGGACTGCTTTATAGCTGCTAAGATTGCAGACAGAAATAGCACACCACCACCGTGAGCTGTATGCGACTCAGAGACCAAGATTAAATTGTATTCACTTTTCATAATCAGTTGCTCAGAAAGGAAGAGATGACATCTGGTCCTGTCTTCTTCTACATCTTGATTTTTGGAAAATATTGTAAGTATGCTCAGGATTAAATTTCTATTCCTTAGTGTTTTATGAAATTATCGCAAGTACAAGTGTGTGTTGCTTATGTTTCTGCTTTGAAGATGACAATGCTTTTTCTGACGAAATTGTAATCTCACCTCAGAATTGTTCTTCTTAATACATGTCTGGTATTTCTATTAAAAACTGAAACATATTGTCGGTCAGTAGTTAGGCAAGACTAACAAGCATAGAAACCTATGCTTCATAGCAACCAATTTGCCTAACTGGTATTAACAATATTGTATAAATAATTTTGTAATATTTCAAGAGGAGTAGTCCTTAAAGAGATTGAGTTCAAGGAATGTGCCCATTGAAACATCCCGGGAAGGCTTTACATGTGTTCCAGTTTCTGTGTAGTTGTAACGTTTCCTGTCCTAGTCCTTTGTGATTTGATATCATAGATGTGCCTCCTCAAAGGGAAATGCGTTCAGAAAACTCCTTTTTTAATTTGCAAGGTTCCTCGCTGTTCCTTTAAAAGAAAAATAAGGGAAAGCAAAGCCATGAAAGGCACAGACACACGAGGGTTCCCAGCGGACATTTGACTTTTGGTTTAGTGACAGTTTTTGCTGTCTCTCTGTGTACTGTAGTTTACTTTTCAGAATAATTTTCTTTCATCAAGCGAAAGAGTCGTTCTGCATTAAAGCCTAGTTAAATTACATTATGTAAGTAGAAATCAAGTGTTTTTGTTTCGTGCGTAATAAATTATGACAAAGTCAAAGTGAGTCAGAAAGAAAACTTTCTGGGTACCTTTAATACCTTATAATGCTGGAAATAATGAAGCTTTAACAAACTGAGAATTCCCAAGCATGTTTCTATTCCTCTATCTCTTAAAAGTTTGTTTACATGAAGATATTCTATTGAGGAATAGCTCAGAGTAAATTTCAATCCAAACTCTCCCATGTGCCACACCACAGTGATGTTTTTCCTGTCTTTCCTTCTCGCCTTCTGAACTCTGGTATATCTCACTGTAATGGTCAAAGGTGAGAGCATCAAAGTAAAACTAAAAAATTACTCAGAATCCTGGAGAAGCGTTCCAGTTCCTCGCTGTCTCCATATGTTATCTTGATTACTGACATTCCCGTTTTTTTAACTGGGAGGAGGGGAGGGGTGAAATTGCAAACCCCCACCAGAAATTGAATGTTTCTAATTATAATGCAAGTGCTTAAGCTATCAGAGTTTTTGAGATTTGCCACCAACTTCCTCATTAATCAATAATGTATTCTGCCATCTCCTATTCCATTTCAATAAAATGAATAGATCACAGAAGCCAAAGGAGTACTTCCAAAATACTCATGAGAAATTCAAGGGGTATGTATGTAAAAGATGTTCAAGGCAAGTTGAGAAGTAACTTTGGCTAATGTGCTACCATCATTTCAGGTTGTAAAAAAGGTTCTATGCTTACATGTTGTCTTTTGTTAATAAAAAATTATTTTGATGACCAGAAGTAGAAAACAGTTGTTAGGAGGTTGGGGACTAAGTAGAGGTGGGCAAAGGAGGGTGGGGGAAAGGGGACTGGAAGAGATTTTGCTTGGGGCAATGGATGCATGATGCAGTGTGCACATGATGTTTTGTTGAGTTGTACACTTGAAACCTGTATGGTTTTGCAAACCAATGTCATCCCAATAAATTTAGTTAATTTTTTTAAAAAAAGAAAAAAGGATACTAAGGAACAAACATAATTAAAGAATTAAATGTATCAGATTAGATCCTGGACCAGGAAAAAAATAAAAGGGTTTTTGTTCTTTTGCTATAAAGGTGGGGGGGGGATAGTTAATAATGATGATGATAATGTTAAAACCTTCCAACTTTTAAAATTTAAGTACTTTTGATTTACGATGTTTTTGTAATGCAGTGTGAGTACTTGAGAGCGCCATGTTCTCATCCTTCTCTGCCTTCCATGGAGAATGAGGGCATAAACATCTGATGCCCAGTTTGGCAAGCAAGATTCCTGGCTCTATATTAGTGTCAACTAGGTTGGTGGAGTGGAGGAGCATTTAACCACAAAATAGCAACCCACACCCATGATTCACCATTTAATCTATCTCATCCCCCAACACCACCTAACAGAAGATTTCTTACACATATAGCAAAAGAAATCAACAGTGACAAAAGAAAAGTCTCAAAACTCTGTAATCCCATGACTGTTGTTGTAATTATGTTTATTTATTTGCTTTTTAATCCACTTTCCTGTTGCCTAGGAACAGTTGTCATGGAAGACAGCTGACCTAAGGTGCTGATCTTTGACGACTTACCCACTCTGAGCCTTATTTTGTAAAATGGCGGTAAAATCTTTTACCCTATCGACTTCCTAGATCTCCTATCTTTAGTTTTTTATTACATAAATTACCTCCCTGAATCTTCGAAACGACTCGATTATATAGGTACAATTAAGCACGGGAGGGAGACAAGCCCAAGGACATTCGGCTCAAGCCAATAAATGCCAAGATTTGGATGCTCTCAAAGTCCATGTTTTTCCCCTGAGACCATGAACACTCTCAGGAGAAATAATGTGTATAACGGGGCTTTAAAAACAGAAGGCCCTATATAGACTTGAGCAATTATTCGTAGCCCTTTTAACCAAAACTACTTATTGGATGCCAGTTACTCTAATAAGCAGTAGGACGAAGGGGTGATCACTGAAGGGGGAGAGTGGAGAAGACAGAATATTAATCTAGGATTCCCAAACAGTGAGACAAGCGTACACCAAGAGTAGCAACATTAAGATTCAGAAAAGGTTTCCTTTAAACCTTGAGGATTTTTCATTCTTAAAAAAATCCTCTATAGCCTAGTTAGCTGTATTGTGCCAATGTTAATTTCCAGATTTGCAAATATACCAAGGCTGCGTAAGATTTTACCATTAGGAGAAGCTGGGTGAAGGGTTAAGGAACCCCTCTGAACTATTTTTGCAACTTTTTAGGAGCCTATAATACTGCAAAGTTCAAAAGCAATCCCCAGAAAGAGTCATATCACAAGTCCTTATCAGCAATTGCTTTACTCGTTATTAAACAGCATCCTTCAGCAAAAGCAATCATTTTACTGAATACTTTGGATAGGAAAGGAACAAGTGAGGAAACAGGACATAAAAGGGGCTCAAATATTAACTGAACCCACTTTAATATTGGGCCAAGGACTGGTTAAGGACCTCGATTTTAGTTTCCAAGTGCATACTTAGAAGACCATCTGGTCTTTGCCTTGGGTCCTGGCACTGGCCTGTCTCCTAGCAATTCTCTTCTTTAACCATGAAAAAGGGGAAGGAAGAGTCTTTCCAGAACAGTCCACTAGTACATGAAAAACAGAACATTCATACATGGAAAAGTAGAATACTGATGTATTTGCCCACCTCCAAAACATAGAAGAATAAACTTTTCAGAAGTATCTACTATTTCACCTCATATTTTTAAAGGTTGCTAACAATTTTATATTATTCTTATATGAATATTGTGTCAAATTTTTAAGTTTCAAATAGAAAATTAACAAGTCTGTGCCTCATCATCATCATCATCATTCATTCAAACAAGTTATCACATTTGTGAGCTAAACAGCTTCACAAGCATAATTTCACACATTCGGACAAACTTGTTAAAGTGAAATGCTCGGAGTTGGGTATTCTAGTTAGATTTCATGTTTGTCTGAATAAAACTGTAAACATGTATATAATTTTGATTTCAAGCCCTCTGATTGTGGTTATGGGTGTGGTTGGTTTTCTTTGTGTTTTTTTGTTTTGTTTTGTTTTTGTTCTTTTTTGGATGTGGTTGTTTTTATATCTACCTTTTATTGATTACTTTCCACAGACCATGAACAGTGCTAATTGCCTTAGAGGCATTATCTGGTTTTATATCTATAACAATCCTAAGAGGTATTCTCACTTTACAAAATAGGAAACAGAAAATAAAAACATTAAGCAGCATACCTGGCATCGCCCCCTAGTAAGTGTTGCAAAAAAGATTTCAATCCAAGTCTGAGTCTTTGAAAGGCCTCTGCTAGTAAAACATGACTCAGTTCTAATACTTTCTAAAGCTATAATAACTTAGAGTTAAAAGGGACCTGGACAGTTCTCCTGATCCTGCACAGTGGTCTTTGGACAAGTTAGATACTTCCCCATTTTAATGATTGCATGGTAAAGAAATACGGACCAGCCCCAGGTCACAGAATTGGTAAGTCCAAACAAAAACAGTTTCTACAACCTCAGAGTGAGGCCCTCCCCAACCCAGGGAAGTTTGAGAAATCCACGTTTGGTGTTTATCAACCTCCTCCTATGAGCTAGTAGTACCATCTGCTTTATATACATTTCTCAGTGCACACCAATAACCCATGAATTAGAAAGCACATGTAAATAATTTGACTGTATAAAAAACTAGACTCAATCTGCATTGACCCCAGGATTTTGCTTAGAAAGCGTATTTGCAGCACATGGCACAGAACTAGATTCGTAGGAAGTTCCTGTGCTAGCTTACCTCTCCTTCCTCTTGGATATCCTCTTCTCTAATTATCTTCACAACCCCAATAGCTGTATTTCCTGTCTTATACATAGTGACCCAATACTCTCTCATCTTCAATTCTGCACGTTCACCCATCACCCGGATTGGAATGACAAGAGTCCATTACTGAAACCAAATGTTCTTTTCCTTGTTTGGAGATAAGCAGGGACAAGTTGTGAATATTCAAATTCAGGTTTTGTTCTCTATCACATCAAAGATAATGGTTGAGTGGAAAAAATATCATTTAAAGTGAGGTGTCCTTCTACTTGGGCTAGAATCGGTATTATCCTATTAAGTAGTTGTATAGTATAATATTTTAGATATTTGATTTTTTTGTTTCATAGATTTATTTTATAATTTTTAAAAATATATTTTTATTGATTTCAGAGAGGAAGGGAGAGGGAGAGAGAGAGAGAAACATCAATAATGAGAGAGAATCATTGACTGCCTCCTGCACGTCCCACACTTGGGATCGAGCCTGCAACCTGGGCATGTGCCCCTGACCCTTCAGACCATAGGCAGATGCTCCATCTCCACTAAGTCAAACCAGCTAGGGCCACTGTATAATTATTTAAATACTATCTAAATTAACTAGGGTCACTGTATTTCTTAAATCTTCCATAATAATGAATTTGTCTTTTAAAAATAATCAGTGCTTTTAAAAAATGTCTATAAATTATTCTTTGTGATGGGAAGTCTGGGGCTCTTTCACTGGCTGCTTTAGGCCACATAGAACCTTTGCCTCTAGTCATTGTGCCAGCTCCTCTCTCCATCTCTCTCTCCCTCACTTTCCCCTCCTATATTGCCCTAGGAAGTCAAGTTCTCGTTCCATAATGAAGAATAACACAGCTCTCTCTGCTTAGCCCCTGTGTCCAAACTCAATTCCAGGTCTACCTTTAGTCAGGTGCTCACTTGAACCAAAATATCAGCCATGTGATTAGCTACAAAAAAAGGACAGCAGAGAATCTTACATTATATATTCTTTAATGTAAGATTCACCTTTTTAAAAATATATATACTTTTATTGACTTCAGAGAGGGAGAGGGAGAAAGAGATGGAAGCAAAAATAAGAATCATTGATCAGCTGCCTCCTGCACACCTCCACTGGGGACTCCTGGTCAGGGCACAGAGCATGTGCCCTGACCAGGAATCAAACCTCCCAGTTCATAGGTCTATGCTCAACCACTGAGCCACACTGGCTGGGCAGGTCCATCCTTTTGTTTAAGAGGCAGCTGAGAGTTTAAATACCTTTTTGTTTTTGTTAGGGGGTTGAGTGTCCACTTGAACAGATAAGCCATGCAATTATATGACCTATTTCGTTGATTAAAACATCTGGTTGTGCTGTTGTTTCCCAATAGTCTTTTCTCTTGACTCTTATCTAATTCATTTAAACAAAAATAATACAAAGAGTTTTTCGGCCTTCCAGCACTCTAAGTCTCAGGTGAATTGCTATCTAGTTAGACAGTTTCCTCTTATGTCTCTCAAGTACTTTTTTAAGTTTCATAAAATTAGACTTTTTTTGAGTTCAAAGGAAACTTAAAGCTTATAGAGTACAATTCCCTCACTTTTACATAAGCAGAAACTGAGGCTGTGTAGCTGTGTTCCCTTTTGATTTCAGCTCTATTATCCTTTACTCACTTTTAAAACTGAGTCTTCAAATTCCATATGTAGTTTAAGAAGGGCAGGAAATATCAGAAGGGTAAAACATCACCTAAAAATAGGAAGGACCTAGACTAAAGGGTATAAAAATAAATGCATTGCCCTGGCCAGTGTGGCTCAGTTGGTTGGGCATCATCCTGTGCACTGGTGCTGGTTGGATTCCTGGTCAGGGCACATCCTTGGCAGGGAGCATGCAGGAGGCAGATGATGGATGTTCCACTCTCATTTTGATGTTTCTTGCCAGAGACCAAATCCAGCATGTCATAATTTCAAGAGTTTCATCAAAAGGTTGATGAAACTTGGGGACTCAACAGGGTAGTCACCTGTTGGGAATGGCTGAAGGCATTTCCCCAAACCTGAAAAGGGATTATTGCTTGGCTGCCAGACAGCTAAAAGGCATCTTAATCTACACGTTATTGCCTCCTACTGGCCAAACACCTGAACAGCCGTAGGCTAATTCCCCCATTCTGACAATGGACTCTGTACTAAACTCTGACCATTTGAAGTGTATATCTCGGCCTTGCCTCAGGACAAATTGTGTTAATAAGAAGCATGGGGTCCTGGGACGAGGAGACCTGAGAATTTAGATCTTGGATCTTAGCTCCTTTAGCTAAGCACCTCCGACCCCCAAAAGCCTTTCAAAATTATATTCGTCTCT
>NW_006282004.1:682278-696699 GCF_000327345.1 Myotis davidii | reverse complement strand
CTCTCTAAAAATAATAATAATTATTTACTAAAAATATTTTAAAATAAATTTATTATCCCTCAAAATCCTAGCTTCATAGATTAAGACTTTGCCAACATACTAAACTAGCAGGATTATTTTTCATATACCTGCCTGGTAGGTAACCATTTTAAATCATTCTCATAATCAAGGAGATAATGGTCAGAGGAAAGAAGGGTTCTAACTATATCTTCGCAAGTCCATGCTTACAGTCAGGCCCAAAGAGACTGTAATGAAAGGGGCTTATGAAATTCTCAGAGAAGATTAAGATCAGTGGATGTTTTCACTATCTCCCCACCCACTCTCTCTCCAGCCCATGCTCCTATGCTATTCCCAGGATGACCAAATGGTCTTTAAAGATACAGGCCTTTTCCATCACAGCCATGCAGATCATTAATCTGCTCATCTCTCTAAGATGAGAGGGTCGTTGTGTGCTGAAGGTGGAAAATGAGAGTGAGCAGTGCTATATGGGTGTCCAGTGAAGCTACAGTAGGAGAAGCTTTGCCAGTTTTTCAGGAGCAATTTGTAGCCAACCAGAAACTCTGCTCCTAGTGTCAAGACAGATGCTTTTTCTTCTGTAGATACCTCCCAAAATAGCTTGGGCACCAAACACCTAGGTGCTTAACCTCACCCATAACCCATCCCTCCCCAGCATCTCCCCCAAAGAATACCACGTCTTCTGTCTTGCTGCCTACACTGAGGCTGGTGCCAGAGAAATGAGGCACAGCTGAGACTGTCCACATTGAGTAGAGTCACCTTAAACTTGCTCTTTTCCTCCTTCTCCCCACCTCAGCACACACACACACACCTCCCTGAGATGCAGTGGCATGCTTTCCAACTTCATGGCGATGGAGAGGACACTTAGAGAAGCAACAAAATGCATCTTTGCTGTTGGGGAAAGCTACCCAAATGTGTTAACAGTTCATGATTTGGTAGCAAATAAATCCCACACCGGTAATAAACAATCCAATACCATTTCCTATTTACCCTATGGGATGAGGCTGTCTTTGAATTTTTGTTCCAGGCATTAAGATGAAGTGACTATGTGAAAGGTATGGTCTCCCTAGCCACCGTCTCACCTCCTTTTAATCCTGCTATGTGCTGTTTCTCCTCCTTTTCATCTCTCCCACATATAGACAGTTTAGTGCCAAGTGAAACCTCCTGTCCTTTTCCCAGGAAAATTTCCTTTCCTGGCCTCCATGACCCAGGTATTAATTTGCAGTTCTAATGAACCAGTCTTTCCTTCTCCCCAGCACTTAATTTCTCCTTTTTTTATCTTAACCATTCTTTCTTTCCTCAGTCTCACCACATGTCCTGACAAACTACACACAGAGGAACTCTCCTCTCCTGGTCCCAAAACTTGCAGCCAGAATTCTTCTTTCTACCCACCTTTTCTCCCTAATATTCCCTCCTCATGAATTAGAACTTTCATAGAGGCTAGTTAGCTGTTTAACATACTACATGCAGATTGCACGTACACACCCACTGTGTGGGTACCTGGATCCATGGGCTAGTTTTTGCAGTAATGAGTAAGATGGTTCCAACATCTCACAGGGTAAGGAAACTAGGAACTGCACGTTTTTGTGGCCATTTAAACAGATAAATATTTCTTTACAGACTTGAAATAGAAATGTTATAGGTTAAGCCTGGCCTGTGTGGCTCAGTGGTTGAGCATTGACCCCTGCAACAAGAGATCACGGGTTCGATTTCTTCTCAGGGCACATGTCCGGGTTGCAGGCTCATAGTTGATGTTTCTCTCTCATCGATGTTTCTATCTCTCCCTCCCTCCCTTTCTCTCTCTAAAAAACACACAAAAACATATTTTTTAAAAAACGTTATAAGTTAAGACATGCAAATAAACATGATTTTTTTTAATAAAAAAATACTGATTTTAGAGAGAGGAAAGGAGAGAGAGATGAGAGAGAAACATAGATTAGTCGCCTCTCACACACGCCCGACTGGGGAGTGAACCCCACAACCTGGCTATGTGTCCTGACCAGGAATCAAACCTACCACGTTTTGGTGTTAGGGATGACGCTCCAGCCAGTTGAGCCACACCAGCCAGGGCATGAATCAATAACTTTTTAAGAAAATATATAAATGTATGTGCCTAGATCTACTGAGAGAAATCAGATTAGCTGTCCCATAAAGCTTTCTTGAAAGCTCTTATCCAGGGCCCATATTGCAAGAATAAATTAATGACAAAATGGATTAAGTTCCCAGATACATCAGACACTGGGTTCTGAAATAGAACACTATTCAGGCTGTCATTCTGTTCGTTCACAAAACCTCTGATTCTTATCTTGCTTTCATCCTCCTCTCTCATATTCCTTGGCTCATCCCAGCCTTTTGATATTTTAATAGGGTTTTCCCAGAGCCGGTTAGAAATGTTTGACTCATTTTCAATAGTCCAGAAGATGTACCATTTTCACTTTCCTAGTTGGATCTGATTTGTTGGAAACTGCAAAACTGCTTCACGATTTATAAATGTTTCTACTTTCTCACATATTTCAAACTTAGACAAGAAGACGTCATCAATCAAACTTTCTGTTAGGCTCTCTTAACCTCCATTTAACCTCCCTCTTTGTGTTAAGATCAAGAGAGGTGGCTGGTTTGGCTAAGTTAAATTTAGCCTTTTATTTCTGCTCTTCTGATTGCAGTCCTTACCCTGATCTTTTAGCTGACAACACGATTTATGCTGTCTGGAAAGCAGGATTATGTTTGTTTGTTAAAATTCAATAACTTTTCTCAGCAGCTGAACATTTATCCCCAGTGTTAACCTGAAATAATGTGGCAAATCATTTGTCCATCAAGTCCAATTTAATGCCTCCCCCCAAATCTATACTAGTCTTTTTGCACTGCTACTGAGTCTTAGGCATCTTTTTTCAAAGTTTCTAAGCAAATATATGTAGCAGGCTCAATATTATTTTCATCATTCATTATAGTCATTACCTTAGGAGGGGCTGCACAAAAAAATTAAATAGATTTATTCCCTTCCTTCTAGGTGTTCACAATCTAAGGTGGATAGATATGAATAGACACTGGCTATAATTTATTAAATTAAAATGTAGACAGAACCCTGGCCAGTATGCTAAGTGGTTAGAGCATTGGCCTACGCACCAAAGAGTCTCGTGTTCCATTCCCCATCAAGGGCATGTACCTGGGTTGCAGTTTCTAGCCCCAGCCCTGTCGGGGCACATGCAGGAGGCAACCAATTGATGTGTTCTGCATTCTGCCCCCCCTTCCTCCCTTCCACTCTCTCTAAAAATCAATGGAAAAAGTAGACTTGTGTGAGGAGTAACACACACACACACACACACACACACACACACACACACACAAAGAACAGAATAAAACGTGAACAGATAATTCAAAGCCAAACATTTTATTGTTATTATATCTCCTCAACATTCTGCCTATGGTGCAGTTACAACAAATGCCTAAGTGGCTCACTGAAGGAAGAAGAATGAATGTGGCAGTGCTCAAGAAGAATGGAACTTAACAAGGCAGTGTGTTGTGGAGAAATCAAAGAAAGAATGGTGCTAAATAGTGTTGGATAAAAATAGTGTTTGCAGACAGAGAGCAAGCCTTCGGAGATAAAAGAAAAATTCGGTGAGATCCGCAGCGGCCTGAAGTAGAGAGGCAGGGCAAGAAACAGACAAAGGCGTCTGTGTGCTCTGGTGATGACCTCAGTGAAACCCTTAGAAAGCCGTCATATGCAGTCCAGGCCCAGAATTGGTTTGCATTTAAAGAAACACATCTAGAACAAGAGGATTCACCTTTACCTGTGCCCCTGAAAAGATTTAAAGAATAATCCATTATAAATGATCCACACAAGCCTTATTGAAGTTCCACATCCTCTCCTCTTCTCAATCCTTCTCCCATCCCCAAGAGCCTTTGGGACTCTTCTCTCTTTGATCCAAGGCTGTGTGGACGCGGTATTGCCTCTCGTTTCCCCGTCACTCAGCCCTTGCTCCTGATGCACCTCCGACCCCACACGCCCCTTGCCCCACAGTCTTCTTGGGCACAAGGTTTGTTTTCTGTTCTGACTGATGTTGTCAGGAGCATTCATCTCTCAGTTTTTGTCTTTTTTTTCCTCAGAAAGCACTGAGTCTGGGAGGATTTCCGAGGAGAAAGTTAAAAAGGCAATGCCAGCATTCTCTGTCATGAAATTTGAGAGTGGAGGGAAATGTTATAAACTCTTACACACATACACACACATAGACACACACACACACACACACACACACACACACACACTTTAATAGTTCTGCCCCATCATTGATATTAAGAAAGTCAAAGCCAGATACATACATGGTAAAAAAAAAAAATCATATTTTTAGGAAACAAATTTCAGATGTGCAGAAATGAAATTTTATGTTTCTATGACTTAACTCGGAGCTCATGACTTCTACATAAAGTGATATGTTTAATTTGCTTGGCTTAAAAATCAGACACTTTTTTTTAATAATATAACTTAAATCATTTAAGAATTCTTATTTACTTCACCCTTTCCCTCTCCTTTCCAATAGAATCTAGGTTCAGGGGCAGCTTCTGGACTATCAGAGTAGAGGGCATCTAGGGAGATGAACACCTAATTCTGTGAGATTTCACTCATTCGGCCAGATGTTGGCTCAGCACCTACCAAAGCTTGCAAACACTTTCATATTCTCCAGCTACCAGGGCCAGATAGATAATCCAGATGCTTCTCACCCACACAACACCGTTTCACGTTGACTGCTCAGAGCCACCTTCTCGGGGAAGCATAGAAAACTCTCCCATGTCTTTCCTCATCCCTTGGGAATGAAGACAGATTTGGGGCTGACTCAGACCCTCTTTCTAGCATACCCTTCCACCACAGCTACCCAGCCCCCTCTCGCCAAACAGCGCATATGACTTCTGCTAGACTCGCCCTTTCCTTGGGCTGCATATTAGGATTTGAGATAAGAATCACCTCTGCTTGGCCAATTCCCCAAACTTCCTTGGTGATTTTCACCTCCTCCCTTCCCCCGTGGGTTTTATGTTCCAAAGGGACACAATGGTTCCTTCTCATATTTAGCTCTCACCAAGTTCAGGAAATTTGCTTTCAGGGTATCATCTCCTTAAGCTTCTCAATAGGTGGTAGAAAGACTCGGTGCTCTGTGTCCTTTAGTATTTGGTGTTGATAGTTAAAACCAAGATAGTAGAATTCAAAAAATAAATTTAAAAAATATTCTCTCTGAAGCCCCTGTTTTCTGTTTGTTTGTTTGTTGTAATATATTTTTATTGACTTCAGAGAGGAAAGGAGAGGGAGAGAGAGAGAGAAACATCAATGATGAGAGAGAATCATTGATCAGCTGCCTCCTTCATGCCCCACACTGGGGATCGAGCCCGCAATCAGGACATGTGCCCTGACTGGGAGTCAAACCACAACATCATGGTTCATGAGTCGACACTCAACCACTGTGCCATGCCGGCTGGGCTCAAGCACTTGTTTTTGCCGTTGAAAGCCATTACGTTTAAGCTATCGAACTCAGGCAAGAATTTTACTATTCTAGAAAGGTTCTTTTATGCTCTACCTTCCCGGAGCAATGAAGTACAGTCTAACGTCCAGCTTTAGTGGTGGGAGGATAAATAAGGAATAACCAAGAAGGAGGCATACGTGGATGTGTCACAAAAGCATGAAACTATAGGGGCAGAAAAGTTTTCCTGTCTTCCCTTCCAGGTTCTTTTACTGGTCTAATAATTACATTGGCATGGGACAGATTAACAGGAAATAAACAAATCTCATGTACAGGAGCCCCAAAGGCATGATGCTTACCCCTCACCTCCCACCCGAGCCATCAGGTATTGAGACGTATAGACCATCCTGAGCTAAGAGGAGGTGCACAGGGGGCTGGAGTTTCAAAGGGAGGAAGACAATTCGCAGGTAGATGAGAAGAGCAAATGTTTGTTAAACAGATGGTTACCCTGTCATGCAGGTAAGTCTTTCTGAAATAAAAAGTTATCTCTGATAAAACTCTCTTCCTGGTGCAAGCCCCTGTCCCAATCCTTTTAGGCAGTTAAAGGAAAGACAAAAAGCTTTTTCTTTGTGGTAAAAATGAGGTAAAATGCCCTGCTGGCATGGCTCAGTGGTTGAGCGTTGGCCTATGAACCAGGAGTTCATGGTTCAATTCCCAGTTAGGGAGTATGACTGGATTGTGGGCTGGAACCTTGGTGTAGGGTGTGTGGGAGGCAGCCGATATAATTCTCTCTCATCATTGATGTTTCTCTCTCTCTCTCTCCCTTCCTCTCTGAAATCAATAAAAATATGTTTTTTAAATGGGGTAGAAAATGTCAGAGACTCCAAGTCAGAAACACACAGATGATATGGAATTACATATCTTATAAATAATATTCCTGCGGTTAAAATTCTTTGTATCTTACACCATAATCCTCAGAAAGCTTAAAGCACACATACATTGAACATACACACACACACATGCACACACACATACACACGTATATGGTGTCCAGGTCATTTTATATTTACTCAAAATATTGCATGGGTATATGTCAAATGCCAGGCAAATGGAAAGTTAAATATTTTTCAAATAATAACAATTTTAAGACCTAGAAACTTTACAAACTGTTTCAGCTATAAGTTTAAAATATTAAAATATTTACCAAGTTTTAAAAAATTACTTTGAAAAAATTTAAAACCACGAAAATATTACAAAAGTAGTATATTGAACACCCATATACCTTTTACCAGGAGTCACCCTGTGTTAACATTTTCCCACATTTGCTTTCTATCTCTCACCACATTCATACATACATACATACATATATATTTTTTTTCTTTTTGAATGACTTAAGAGGAAGTTGCAAACATTATGACCCTTCAGTCCTAAATACTTTAGCCTGTATATACAAAGAATTACATTCTCTAAGCCCCCTTACAGTTACTAAAATAGAGGCGTCATCTATTCAGTTGTTTATTTCTGGAAACTTCTCTAAAGAGGAAAAATAACGAGATCTTCTCCTTTCTAATTTTTTTAATTTACTTCCTAAATATGAAGGAAGGAAAAGCTAAGGTAATAAATCTTTGTCTTCTTTGGAAATCAGTGTTCCATATGAACCATGAGTCTGGATTTATAAGGCGGCCATCTCCAATACATCTGTCAAGAAGCAATAGAAAAATGTCTATTTAAATGCATCATGTTTGTCTTTGAGCTTGTGGGGAAATAACTTGGAACACTCAGGGCAATACACACATAACATGCCCTGATGAAACAGCATCTTATCCGTGCACTCAGTGATTTCAAAAGGACAGACAACCCAGAACAGAAGAGGAAGTGAGTTCAAAGGTATAATTGAGCTTGATGATGAAGGGGAAGACTTAAGTGAAAAAGAAGATATGCAGGGACACTATCATAAACCAAAAAAAAGAAAGCAAAAGTATGAATGATTTTTCAGGAACTCATGAACAGGTCAATATTGGAGTACTGGTAGACGCACAGCGGTTAAGAACACAGGTTCTGAAATCAGACCTGTGTCTGAATCTCAGTTCTGCCAGATTCTAGTTCTGTGTTCCCCACACAAGTTACTTTTCTATGCCTTACCTTCTATCTGTAAAATCATGATAATAATAATTATTTAATGGAATTAAGAAGAGGAAATAAAATAAGGCATGTAAAGTGCCTAGCCTTTTGCCTAAAATATAGTAAACATCAAAAAGCTGAAAGATAAAGAAAACTAATGGAAGTGAAAGGTTAATGTAATGTCCTCTTAGGTTTAAAAAGGTAGGTTTGTGGCCAGTTGGGGACACTTTAAGTCTAAAGTATAATAAAACGGAAGCCATTAAAAATTTACTACCCAGACGTGAGATAATACAGATTGGAATCACAGACAGTAGGAATGGAAATGAGACGATGGATGGAAGAGCTATTATAAAGAAATACAACTGCCCTTGATTTGGGATCTTTATTTCTTGGCTGCACTACTAGCATAATCAATAAAACTGACTGCTGTCACACCACTCACTGAGCAGGGATAAAATGTGATGGTTGGAAAGTCAAGAAAATAATTTTGTCATAGTTTGAGATAAGTGCTAGAATGTATAAATAGAAAATTCAGAAATTGCAGCTACTCCATGTATTAGGAAATATATGCTCTTATTAAGTGAATGCTTACTAAATGCTTATTATGGCAGAATCCTAAGACCTAAGCGATATTTATAACATCTCACCCAACTGAATATTACTTATCCTAGAACCTCAAAACTTGGATTCTTGAAAGTCCAGACACTTTTTCAAAAGTAAGAAAAAAATGTTCAAGCCCCATTAATAGCTTATTTAATTGGGATTAAGGGCCCTTTAGGTTTACACCAGAGATGGGGAACCTTTTTCCTCCAAGGGCCATTTGGATATTTATAACATCATTCACGGGCCATACAAAATTATCCACTTAAAAATTAGCCTGCTATCTATGGCCAAACATTTAATTAACTCCTAAACTTTGGCAGAGCTCGGCCAATTGATTTCGCAGGCCTTCACATGACCTGCGGCCCAATGTTCCCACCCCTGCTTTACAGCTATCAGTCTGAGTATCTGCATTTTGAGCTACAGCAGATCCAAGTAATAAGTTAGAAATGGTCATTAGAGTCTTCAGACCACAGAGGCAGACAGATTTATGATAGTTGAAGTGACAGTCAGTGAAGAATTGTGAAGAAAAACTATAAAAAGTTGACAGAACTCTGAAAGCACAGGAGTCTGAGATCAAATTTATAGGACATGTGTCCCCTCAGAGGCCCTACAGGCATCAGCGTGATAACCCACATTCACAAGGGAATGTTGATATTGTATTCAATACATTTCCAAAACTTTAGAAGTAAAGCTGAACGCAAAAACTGAATCAGAGACACCGGTATAGAAGCTTCTGACAAGTTTTGCTAAAAAGGAGAGATGAGAAATGGGGATGTAACTGGTATAAGAAATTATGGAGTTTTTTTCTTTTGTCTTGTTTTGAAGAGGGGAGACAACAGCATGTTTTCAGGCTGCTGAGAGAAAAAGGAGAATCATTGGAATGTGTCCTGAGTAGAGAGCCAGGGATGGAACCTGGGAGCTCAGTTGAAGGACTGACTTTAGATGGCAGCAAAGACAACTCTTTCATAACAAGGGTGGGGAGGCAGAGCAGAGGGGGGTGGTCTGTGGGAGATGCAGTGGAGGATTTGTGAGGCTCTGGTGGCCTTGAGCTTATCACTGAGCTATGAATATGGGAGAAGAGGTACTGGAGGTTTGAGGAGAGAAGGACTAAAATAATCACCTAGGAGACTGAGAGAATATAGGGAAGAGGGAACCATGGAAGAGGGAATAACTACTGGTCAGTAGAATAACTACTAGTCAGTAGTTATTCCCTTAAGTTTGGGCTCTGAATTTGAAGTGGATCCTGTGCTTTTGTCCTGCCAAGGGTAGCCACACAAGTGCAGGTCAAGGAGAAACAGAGTTAGATGTAACTGAGGCTGTGGCTTTGCCACAAAAGTAAATCTTAAAGGGGCAAGTTTAAATGCTGCCAATCAAAAGAAGCCAGATTCATGAATCTCAGAGACTCTGTGTAGAGGTGTACTTATTCATTCAATGAAGATTTACCAAATGCTACCCAGACATAGGCCATCACTGAGCATGTAGAATAAACCAAGCAGCTGTTCACCAGCGATGCTGGGTGAGCTAATCCTGAACTCTTTGCTTAAAGTGTTAGTTACCTTCCTCCAAAGGATTTGCATGGTAGCAGCTTAGTAGCCTTTGAGTGAATAAGGGTAAATTCATCTCAATGATCTATCAGTAAAAAAAATAAAAATAAATAAAAACTTTAAAAGTACATCAAGGGCTCCACAATGCTTGATTTTAAGCATATGTACCCACAATAGATTGTGCCACTTTTTAAATGTGACTGCCACCATTCATGTTGGAAAATAAACAATTTAGAAATAGGAAAGCTCCTTTTAGGAATTTAGGGCCCAAATCATGGAACTTTTATTTCTGTGTAATTAAACTCAAATGTTCATATAGCAGAAAACTTAATCTACTTTCAGGTAACCCAATCAGTTCTGGGTTCTTCCTACTTTTTCTTCTTCAATATGTTTTGGGTTAATATTTTGCCAATTCAGAGCTCTCTACCTCCTAGGTCTCCTCTCCAAGAGCGCTCTAAGTTGGGGAGCTTTTTGTGTCATCTGGACTTTGGTGGGAGAGGCGTCTGCTTTTGTTCCTGTGTGTTCATTGCTGGGTCATTCACACAGGAAACCATACCACTCACCCTTGGTTCCTGGTCCTCTGTCCCTGTCATATCTGATGCTCCCCACTCTCCGGCTGCCTGCATCCTGGAGGTCAGTCGGCATCTTCCTCCTCCCACTCAGGAGAGGACTCCTGGTCGGCTAACTCATTCTGAGCTACTCTGTCCCTGCCCGGGAGCCTGGTAAATCTCTGGGCATTCTTTCATTCCAGTCCAGGATTTTACAAAATAAGAGTGTAAAAGGCCACCCTCAATCTTCTCCACATCTCCTTTTATGTTCTGCTGTGGCTACACCATGTGTTGGGGGTGAAGAAGGTCCAGTTGAGATTTGTGATCCCTTTTTCATCATCCAGGGCATAGTTTCCTACTACTTTTTCATCCTCCCTCCAGATTATCTGTTTGGTCTCAGTTCAGAGGAATGGACTTTCCCTCTAATCCATTTCCTCCTGCCTGCTGAGGGATTCTTATCTCTTTGGGAGGGGAGGCACAAAAACTCCCTTATGTGCTGGATCAGTCAAGATTCTATGAGAGAATAAGAACCAGAAATATACATATGAAATAAATTATACACACACACACACACCACACACACACACACACACACACACACATATATATATGCATATACATACATATGCACACACATATAAGAAGTGGTTCTTATATTATTTATGTATATGTTTACATGTATTTTATATGCAGATAGATAGATAGATAGGTAGATAGATATAGAGCAATGGTTCTCAACCTTCTGGCCCTTTAAATACAGTTCCACATGTTGTGACCCAACCATAAAATTATTTTCGTTGCTACTTCATAACTGTAATGTTGCTACTGTTATGAATCGTAATGTAAACATCTGATATGCAGGATGGTCTTAGGCGACCCCTGTGAAAGGGTCGTTCGACCGCCAAAGGGGTCGCGACCTACAAGTTGAGAACCGCTGATATAGAGAGTGATTTATTTGAAAGAATCGACTTACTTGAGTGTGAGGTGTGGCTGGGCAAGTGTGCAATTCATAAGGCTAGAAGCTCTTGGGAAGGAGTGGACACTGTGGTCCACAAGTAGAACTTCTTCTTCCTCAGGGAAACCTCAGTTGCTCTTGATTAGATGAAGCCCTCCCACATTATTGAGGGTAATCTCCTTTTATTGTTGTTAATGTTTATTGATTTTTAAAGAGCAAGGAAGGGAGAGAGAAAAACATTGATGTGAGAGAGAAACATCAACCAGTTGCCTCCCATACAGGCCTTACTAGGGATCAAACCTATAACCTAGGTGTGCGCCCTGACCAGGAATTGAACCTGCAACCTTTTGGTGCTCAGGATGATGCTCCAACCAAATGAGCCACCCGGCCGGGTGACAGTGGTCTCCTTTACTTAAAGTGAACTGATTGTAGGTGCTAACAACATTTATAAAATGCCTTCAGTCACACCTAGATGGTACTATAGCCTACTCAAGTTAACACAGAAAAGTAACCATCGTGCACACATTCTTCTCACTCTGTGGCTTATGTATAAATCCACCCTCTAAGTCCTCCAGACAAATCAATAGTTCTGAACTTAAAAAAAAGAAACATTATCTCCCAAAAAGGCTCATTCTTGCCATGGAAATCTGGGCATTCATTATTTTTCAGCTAAAAGTTTATAAATTAATTCAAGCAGTAATATATTTCTTGGTTCTCAGCTATAGTTGCCCTCCCTATGAAGCAATAACTATCACTGAATACATGAGTGAAAAATCTTGGCAACAAAAAAATTTATGGGAAAATAAACTTCAGTCATTATCTTCAAATGTTATCCTGCTAACTTAACAGAGCCCCTAAGTGAGCCAACTTTTTTTAAAAAAAAAAAAGTCAGATCAAATTGAATGGAAAGATATGAGCTTACTAAAATTATATATTTCAGCCTGTGGAGGAAATTGAGGCTTTCAGGAGGCGGTGATATCCTGAAAGCATATCCTATGCTTTTATAGGATGTTGGCAGATAAATAAGAAAGCCACACTGTCCACCCCGCTGCCTTTTTGTTGGTAGGAGGCAGCAATGTGCGCAGACCATGGTGGGAGGGGGTTTGAAGGGGGCGGCAAACAGTCTGTCCCTGGGTCAGTTCTGTGTGAGGCCTTAAGTCAGACTGGATTCTGGGTACACAAAGTATCTCATTTACCAGGAGCCAATAATATAGGTTATGAGAAAAAACATAATAGAAGGTTGAAAATGAAAAACTGGACTGAGACAATATTATGAAGAGATATAAGTGTCTGGATTTGGTCAGGACAATTGAATTTTTTATGCTCTTTTTTCAATTTTACTGAGGTATGGATGACTGAATTTTTCCAAGGATTTTTATGTATACCAGGTACACACATCTCAAACCTAACCCAGCTCGTGCTCTCCCTCCCAGGAATACCCCCATGCTTTTCCCCCTCCCTTCTCCCCTTTCATTTTTCCTTACAGGCATGCGTCTCCTAAACTCCGAAGGACCCCACGAGACTTGCAACCAGGGCAGCAGTGGGCAGTGGCTGTTCATCCTGAGCTAACCCCCTAGGCTCATTTCCCAGACTTTTCTTATGTCACCGTCCTCAGGTTTAATAAACATCCTCTAAAATTTAAAAAAAAATCTCAAATTTAAAGTCTAAAGTGTTTCTTTAAATGATCGCTCCTTTTAGACATCTGCCGATGTTATTCACAGATTCAGTGAACTAGTTCAGGCATCCTGAAAATATTCTGTCTGATTCCTCTACTTTTGACAAAATATTCTTAAATGATCTATTCATTTTTTTTGAAACCTCCATAAATTGTCTTAGCAACCCGTTGTTTAATAATCCTCGTTCAGAAATTGTTCCTTATAAATAATGCAAATATCCTCCCTGGCATTAGTGGACATAACAAACAGGAACTTCTTTCCCAAGTGACTTGTCAGAAACAACAACAGCCACAATCTTTCAAGAGACACAACAGCTGCACTGGTCCCTCTGGTAGAATCTATTAGAAAATCTCCAATACAAGGAAACAGCTGCTGAAGTAGTTCATTGCCTGTTCGGCAAGTCTGCCAGCGGGGAATGCTTTCCCTCTGACTCTTCACCACCGCCTCAGTCCTGGGTTTCTCAGCCCAGGCGCTCTTCACATGTTAGGATAAATCTTTGGTTTGAGGATTGTGCGTTGCTGGATGGTTAGCAGCATCCCTGGACTCTGCCTATTAGATGCTAATAGCATCCCCAAAGTTGTGGAGACAAAAAATGTCTCTAGACTTTGCCAAATGCCCCCTGGGATGCAAAATCACCATTGCCTTGTCCTACCTTGTTTCAAAAGGTCTAAAGCAGTGGATCTCAACCTTGGCTGCACCTTAGAATCACCTGGGAATCTCTTTAAAATCCTGATTTCTGGGCCTCATCCTCCGGAAATTCTGTTTCTTTGTTATGGGGAGATGTTTTTTTTTTAATCTATAACTAAGAAATCAAATTTTCAAACATTTGAAGTATCTGTAAATAGCTTCAGATTATGTTTTTATTGTTAAAGATATGCTCACTTTAAAAAAAAAAAGGCCAAATTTCCCTAAGGATATAAACTATTGAGTAGTATTTCTCCTTTCTCTTGACAGTATTGATTCCATTTCCCAAAGATGACCACTGTTAACAGTTTCTTGTTAATATATCAGAACTTTATAAACACAAGTATTATATATACTTCTTTATTTTATATAAATAAGATCAACCTGTATAGACTGTTTTTAACATGCTTTCTTGCCCTTGCTGGTTTGGCTTGCTGGATAGAGCATAGGCCTGGAGACTGGAGGGTCCCAGGTTTGATTCCGGTCTAGGGCATGTACCTTGGTTGCAGGCACATCCCCAGTAGCGGGTGTGTGGGAGGCAGCTGATTGATGCTTCTCTCTCATCAATGTTTCTAGCTCTCTATCCTTCTCCCTTCCTCTCTGTAAAAAAGCAATAAAATATATCTTTAAAAAAATGCTTTCTCTATTTAATGATATGCCTTGAATATTTTATGTCACTAGATGTATATCTACCTCTCTTCAAATTGTTGAACTATATGTGTAAACATATAGTTCAGTAATTACACCATATAATTTAACACTCCTCTATTACAACTGATATTTTTATTTGTTTTGGTTTTGGATAGCTGAAATCGTCATTACTTAAGATAG
>NW_006282004.1:679737-681897 GCF_000327345.1 Myotis davidii | reverse complement strand
GGGGAGGGGGTAAGAGATCAATTGAAGGACTTATATGCATGCATATAAGCATATCCAATGGACATAAGACACTGGGGGGTAGGGGAGGCCAGGGGATTGTCAAGTACAGGGGCGGGGGGAAGGAGACATATGTAATACTCTTTGTAATACTTTAAGCAATAAAAAAAGAAGAAGAAGAAACAGTAAAAAAATAAAAAAGATAGAAATTATCTCTAAAAGTAAATGATTAATGTAGGGGAAGTTTGTCTTTGTGTTGGTTTTGTTTTCTATTCGGTTGGTTTTATGTCTTCCTAACAAGGTATTTTAGCAAATTTTCTCTATGCTTTTGATCATGTGAGTAATTATCTAAGAAAATAGGAATATTACATAATTTCCATAGATTGTAAAAATGCTATAAATAAGTGCTGGAATCCAATGAAATGCTTATCTTGGTGCTTACCCAAATCATAGCTGTACAGAAACCCTACAAACATTTTAATCAAATGTACTCACCTCCTTTATTTTAAATTGAAGTGAGCATGACAGCAGTGACTTCCAACATCATGTTGAAATTTTCCATTTTAACAGTTAATGTTGTTACAAAATAAGGTTTATCATTCCACTGAGTGGATTTTTCCAGGAGTTTCCCAGACACAATTGTAAGTGCTTGTGCACTTCTGTCAAGATCTGTCAGCAATAAAAGCTAAGTTTTATTTCATTAATGATAAGTCACTAGGGACGTAGCTTCTAAGAACTGTTTATTGAAACCCTTTAGATTTTATTTCTCAGAGAAAGATTCAAGATTTGGACATAATACAGGTCAAGTCATGTCTCACCCATAAATGATAGCCAGCCACAGCATAATCATCTTACAAGATGGGAACTGGTGCACTTTCCTCAAAACCACATTATAAAAATACTCCACTGTACTTGCTCTCTGGCTTTGACCCTGAATTACATCGGTACTCCATTCAGTCAAAGAGAAAGCTACAATAGCTGCACAAAGTCTAGACCATTTTTCCTTCTCTGTGTACTGCAATTCACACAGATCCCCTGAAATGCATACAAAGCATATACACATTTTTTAGTCATAGGAGAATAACAATAATTCATCCTCTGGCAGAAAAAAGTCACTGATACTCACTCAATACTTGGGTCTCACTTGGCAATCTGCATACGTGACTATTCCTCTTTTTTTCCTGTCCACTTAATCACAAAGGATTTTCAGAAGGAAGAGATGCAAGTGCTTCATCAAAAATGTTTCTGCTGCTGCTATTAAATTATTAAGCATTTTTTCCCCAAGTTGCATCAAATATGACTGTAATAGTTATTTGCGATTTTAAACATCGGAGTGATTTTTTCCATTAGGACTCTTTTTTAAAAAATTAATTGATTTCTTAAATTATGAATGATGTTTGTATGAGATGAGAATATTCAATTTAAAAATTGTAATCACAAAAACTTAATTTCAAGTACCACTGAAAGAAAGATGTCTTTACATCAACATGAAATATTAATGTATACCAAGCTAACTGGGCCAAATACCTCACCCATGTCATGTTGTCACCATCATGAACTGTCTGCTGCACCACTGGAACTCTGCTAAGTGTTTTAATTCAGTTCTGAGTCTGTTTTGCTACCAAGTCTTAGTTGAAATTATCTTTTTAGATTTTTTTCAATTACAGTCTATATTCAATATAGTTTTGTATTTGTCTTATGTGTATAGTATAGTGGTTAGACAATCATATACTTTACAAAATGCCCCCCCCCCAGTATTTTCACTATCCACCTGGTACTGTGCATAGTTATGACAATGCTATTGACTATATTTTCTCTACTGTACTTTACATGGCCATGGCTATTTTGTAACTACCATTTTTTACTTCTTAATCCCTTTACCTTTTTTCACCCAGCCCCCTCCAATCCCCTCCCCTCTGGCAACCATCAGTCTGTTCTCTGTGTCTATTAGTCTGTTTTAATTTTGTCTGTTCGTTTATTTTGCTCTTTAGATTCCAAGTGAAATATTTGTCTTTCACTGGCTTGTTTCACTTAGCGTAGTACCTCTGGGTCCATCCATGTGTCACAACGGCTAAGCTTCATTCTTTTCCATGGCCGAGTAGCATTCCACTGTATGTATGAACCACAGCTTCTATCCACTCATCTATTGATGGGCACTTGCGC
>NW_006282004.1:646599-679572 GCF_000327345.1 Myotis davidii | reverse complement strand
GTTGTGTCACTTCCACTCATTTTCCATAATGGTTGCACCAGTCTTCATTCCCACCACAGTGTACTAGGATTCCCTTTTCTCCACCTCTTCACCAATAATTTGTAGTTTATTTATTGATGATAGCCATTCTGACAGTTGTGAGGTGATATCTCATTGTGGTTTTAATTTGCATTTTCCTGATGATTAGTGACATTGAGCACTTTTTGGTCATCTGTATGTCCTCTTTAGAGAAGTGTCTATTCAGACCTCTGTCCTTTTCTTTTTTCAGAGCAGTTTTAGATTTATAGAAAAAATGAACATTAAGTACAAAGAATTCTTATATACACCCATTCCTCCATTCTCCCCTAAGTTTCTTCCTGCTTATTAATATCTTGCATTAATGTGATACATTTGTTACAATTGAAGCACTAGTATTGACGCATCAAAATCACCCAAAGTCCATAGTATATGGTAGCTCTGCTCATTTTTTTATTGGATTGTTTGTTGAAATGATTAATTTTCTGATCTTATATACACCCATTCCTCCATTCTCCCCTAAGGTTCCCCCTGCTTATTAATATCTTGCATTAATGTGGTACATTTGTTACAATTGAAGCACTAGTATTGACACATCAAAATCACCCAAAGTCCATAGTATATGGTAGCTCTGCCCATTTTTTTATTGGATTGTTTGTTGAAATGATTAATTTTCTGATCTCAGTGTCTTTTTTAATTCCCAATGCATAAATATATTCAGCTATATAAAATATTTGATTTATTGTGGCTAGAAAGCCTTCAAGAATGTAATTAGAAATACCTCTACTTCTAAGGTACATATTTTCCCTGTGAAGTAACCTAGCAATATTTGCACTAAATCCCATTTTCTTAAACTTTTCTATCTCATCTATTCACTCCTTATGTATCAACTTTAGGACTAAATTAATTTAATAGTAAGCAAAATGTTATTCAAATGAAGTCATCTCCTATGTTCAAGTTAGACCTGTGTAGGGGAAGAAAAACTTTTCCCTCTGCCCTTTTAGGTTCAGTACCTGGGGCCTGTGACTTAAAGTGACAGAGGGCAGAATGATAAGAGAAGAAGTTGATTTGTATGTATCCCAACAGGAGCTAATCAAAGAAGCTGGCTTACTCTGGTTAAACTTAGAGGTTTATGTCCCTGACTTAAGGAAAAGGAAATGAGAAGCAAAGGCTTCTAGGGGAAAAAAAGTAAACTTCTTTAAGACAAACAGGTTTTTAGGAAAGCAAAGGTGAGCTGAGAAAGTTTGTGATAATGTTTCTGTATGCAGAAGCAAGTAGTCTTTCCCTCTTCCTCTCGGCCATGACACTAAGGTTAGGTTTATTCTTGGTCTCTTTCCTGAGAGTAGATTCTTCCTGAAAAGGGGGTTTTTGACAGCCTCATTTCCAAGAAGTTTCTTCTTTTAGTCAGATAAGGGAAGATCCCAGGAGGCTTCTTTCTGCATCTATTGATTCTCAAATGTCTTCAGCTTAAAATAACCTTCATACCAACTCTGGGGTTCTCAATGGGTTCCCACACCCATTAAATGAAATTTTTTTTTAAAAAAAAGTAGAAGGAGTAGGAGGAGGAACAGTAGGAGGAGGGGATAAAATTATGACTTTCATACAAATATGAAATTAAAATGTCTCAAAGACTTTATTTAACTTATTTGCTAATGAGGAAACCAATAAGATGTTACAATCGAAGAATTAAAAACATATATATAATTTACTTCAGCATTCCTATATATGTATATATAAATAAGAATGCTGAAGTAAACTTGCTGAATACATGCAAAAATGTATAATCAGGGTATCTCACAATCTGTTTTTGTCCCACGCAATCTATATTACTATGACAAGAGTCATTTGCATTACTATAAATTTTTAAAATAATTCTTTATTGTTGAAAATATTACATATGCCCCCATTGACCCCCTCCAGCCCACCCCCAATCCCCCTACCCCTCCAGCACCCTATTGTCTATGTCCATGGATTATGCTTATATGCATATAAATTCTTTGGTTAATCTCTTCCCACCCTCCCTGCACCCCCCTGCCTTCCCTCCAAGTTTCCTCACTCTGTTCTCCAATGTCTCTGGATCCACTCCGTTCATCAGTACTATAAATAGTCTGCAAACTAGAGTTGTAAAATAGCTCAAAGACAATATAAGGTGGAGATAACCTGGCCCAAGGAACCTTATCTTTTTTGCCCATTGCAGTGTCTTTCACAATTTTTTCTGTCATATCTTTACCTTTTATTTATAACTTTTTTATTTTATATCCTAATTTGACCAGGTAGAGTTCTGTGACCAAATAAAGTTGTGGCCAACTTCCTTCATTAATCTCTTCACTGTCACATTAAATTCTCATTCTTTTCTTATTCCTTCCACCTGACAGGGCCACAATCATAATACATATTGCAATGGAGTTTGAGTATCTCCTCTTTTCTCTGACTCTATCTGCACTCACAACACTGGAGACATACTAAGAATACATGCAAAGAACAACACAGAAACCTCATGGGCTTAGCTTCTTCCTCTTTCACCTCGTGACTCTTGGTTATATAACAAATCAACTCCCTATACATATGTAGAATTTTGCATGAGAACATGGGGCTCTCCCAAGGGTTGTTAAGCATTACGTACTGGCTGGTCAGTAAACAATGACACATGTTCTCAGCACTACACACTCTGTTTCAACCTTAGTTATCAAATACAGTTACTAAATTATTGAGGTTCAATGCTCTGAATAAGTCTAAGCCTGTTCTTACCAATTTTGTTATTGGAGTATCCAACTTGCAGACTTTATAGGCCCAGATGTATGACAATTCAAATACAAAACTATTCCAAAGTTGGCATACCAACCACACTTAAAGGATTCTATCTAATGCAAACAGTGATCCCTCACATTCAAATACCAATACCCTTTTACAAAAGAAATTCTGCCTTATATGAGAACATGGATGAGCCTTGAGGACATTATGCTAAATGAAATAAGCTAATTACAGAAGGACAATACTTCATGATTCTACTTATAGGAGTTATTTAAAACAGTCAAATTCATGAAAGCATTGAGTAGAATATTGGGTCCTAGGGGCTGGGAGCTGGGGGAAAAGAGAGGTTGCTAATCAACAGGTAAATAATTTCAGTTATGCAGATGAATAAGTTATAGAGATCTGCTGTGCAACATTGTGCCTGTAGATAACAGTACTGTATTGTACACTTGAAAATTTGTTAAGAGGATATATCTCATGTGAAGTGTTCTTACCACAATAAAACATATCTATAATAATAAAAGCTTAATATGCTAATTAGACCAGACGTCCTTCCAGATGACCTTCTGGACAAAGCCAGGGCTGCAAGAGAAGCCCAGTTCCCAGGTGCCAGAGAAAAGATGGTGTCAGCAGCCAGGGGGAGGAAGGTCTACTCTTGAATGAATTCGTGCATCGGGCCTCTAGTTTATTTATATAAAGTGGAAGAACTATAAAGACTCAATAAAATATAATTTGCTCAGTCAGGTAGTCATATGAAACAGCTATTCTCCTATTTATTTAATGTATGAATATATCTTTTAACGTGAAATAGTAACTATGGCAGCTTTGTATCCAAGGGATTATGCCATCCAAGATGTTTTTCTAGTGTATGAAAGGGGAGAAGCTTAGCACTCCCTTTGGCAAGGATGGAAGAGTCCCACAGGCTTACACAACACATATATGGTTAAGGCATTGCCACAAATTTCGTGGCATCTAGCTATTTTCTTTTTTAAAATTTAGGATGATGGAAAAGTTCTGTAAACGGACAGTAGTGATGGTTGCACAACAATGTGAATGTACTTAATGCCATTAAAGTATGCACTCATGATGTGTTAAAATGTTGTTATTTACATTTTGCCACAATTAATTTCAATTACAATATATTTTTGTATTCCATCCCATATCCTAATGGTGCCACACATTGTGATCCTTTGGATAAACTTATTGGGGAAAGTTTTAGTTGTTCTTTATAATTTCTGATGCCTTATAAAGCAGTTATGGGTGCTGAGGTGTGGCTATCCTAATATGTTGGAAGAGGGCTAAAAGTCTGCATGAGAAAGATCTAAGAAATATAGAGGTTTCTGGAAATCCAGGCCCAGACAAGGCTGCAGCCAGGGAGTCTGGAAGCTACTGGGAGGTAGAAAAAGATGAATTCCCATTAGCACGCAAGCCACAGAGATTTTATAAGTGTCCGTCTAGTAAAGATAATCTGCCTTGAAATATAAACTCTCTTTTCTCTCTCCCATTTAAAATTGTCAACCACTGAAATATATCAGTTAGTGCAAGACAAAAACAGCATTCAGGCAGGGGTTAGCTGGGCTACATGCCTACAGCATGTTTACTTGCTGCACTATGAACTATTTCTTGTGTAACGCTGGGGACAACTTTGCCAGAGTTTCTCAATATCATTTTTTCTAGTTATTAGTGCTGTAATAATATGGCTAATAATTTTTCTTAATGAAATAGCTTCATGACAAATCATCGTGTAGAGAGAAAAAACGTTTTTCCACTTCTTTAGATTTTGAATTTGTAAGGGAAGAGGGAAGAAAAATGTTCCTCTATGCCCTTATATTCTGTAACTAAGGCTCACAAACTGAACTAACAAAGACAAATTAACAGGTGGAAAGTTTATAAATTTTATTGATATGAATATTTAAAATGTCACAAAGAAAGAGATCCCCTCAGAAAAGAAATGAGAACTCAAAAGAGGCAGTTAGGCTTGAGGGCTTATATAACATTTTAGCAACGGGTAACAAGTTGTGAAGTGACTAGACAAAGGAAAGAGAGGTTTGGGCTTCTTGCGGGAAGGTAAACATATAGGAAACCAATGGAATAAAAATGTTATTTAAGGCCTGGCTGGCATGGCTCAATGGTTGAGTGTTGACCTATGAACCAAGAGGTCAAGATTCGATTCCAGGTCAGGGCATATGCCCAGTTTTGGGCTCGATCCTCAGTGTGGGTGTGCCAGAGGCAGCCAATCAGTGGTTTCCTCTTATCATTGATGTTTCCATCTCTCTCTCCCTCTCCCTTCTTCTCTGAAATCAATAAAATATTTTTAAATGTTATTTAAGTAAAGTTGGTTTGTTCAGATGCATCCCAATGCCAGCTTTCCCTCCCCGGTGATAAGGGTTGTTCTCCTGGTATGGGAGAGAAGAGGGAAACACCTTCACAAAGGGAATGTATGCTCAGCTCTTAAGGAGATGAGGGAAGGCAGAGAACTCTCCCAATGTCTGCCTTTTCTCAATTGCTTCAGTTCAAAATAATCTTTATGCCACAGTGGCATATTTTAGGGTGGCATGTTCTCATCCCCTTCAACTTCTCCAAAATTTTCCTATTAACATCACTTTCTGGCCCCTTACTCCACCACTTCTCTTACTGAATAGTTGAATCTTAAAGCCATTTGGCAAATAATAAAAAGGTATTCAGCCCTAGCTGGTTTTGCTCAGTGGGTAGAGCATCAGCCTGTGGGCTAAAGGGTCCCCGGTTTGATTCCAGTCAAGGGCATATGCCAAGGTTGCAGGCTTGATCCTCAGTAGGGGGCATGCAGAAGGCAGAGGATCAATGATTCTCTCTCATCATTGATGTTTCCATCTCTCTCTCCCTCTCCCTTCCTCTCTGAAATCAATAAAAATATATTTAATAAATAAATAAAAATAGGTACTTTTTGACATTTTGACATCATCAAATATATATTTTTAAATGCAAATTTAAGTTAAAACAAATGTATTTATCTGTGCTGGGATGAGGAATTTTGGAGCCCCACTGGGGTGAGGAGGGTGTCCACAGAGAGAGCCTGGCACAGTGTATCATATCTCAAACAGGGCAAGGAGAGTGCTCACATCAGAAAGATGCCCAGTGTAGGGAGTCAGAGCTGAATGGGGTTGAGGAGGGCATCCATGCAGAAATGGATTTGTCAAGATAATAATTATAAGAATTTTAGAAAGCTGGTTTCTCATTGTTAGAGAAGGGAGTTACCAATATTGTAAAGAGAGAAAACTAGACTGAACTTTATAGTGTTGGCTAGGAGTTGTATTTGAAATCATAGTTTTTGTATCTAGAGGTCTATAGAGAGAGAAACACAGAAGTAAATGTGTGTGTGTATGAATTACTATGCATGTATTTCTGTTCTGTCCACTGAGATGGCCTGGTAGCAGGGATACCCCCATATCAATGAATATACCTAGATGTCTAGTTAAAAACCTCTTCAAACAATAAATGTGGCTGAAGGATGACAATTCATCAAATAATTTTTCTGATAATTTATATCTTAATAAATATATAAAAATCCATTCCCAATGCAGGCCAATTTATTTACATGTATATACATTGAGGTTTCTGAAATGTATGATGTTCTACCAGTGATGTTCTGTGATACAAAAATCTTTTGTTTTGACTTTGCTTTGGTCAATTTGATGAAAAAATATTGATAAATGATTTTAAAATAATTTCACATGTGAGAAAACTGTTTACAACATAGCTCACTATTATACAGATTTCACTATTTCCTTTATCAAATTATGTGCTCTAACCTGACATAAATTGCTTTTCAATAAGAATGTTATTTGCTCTTTTATTAAAATGCCCCACTGTATCTTATCAAGGAAATCATCACTTTTATTCTTTTCATGAGTTAATGATAGACCACAAAAAGATTTTTACATAATAAGCTTTATTGACTGTTCAAACTATTCTGTTTTTATTTCTTTATGATTGACAGTTATTCTAGGATATGACAAAGATTTACAAACTTGGTAAGGATAATAAGCAACAGAATTATACTGGAGTCTACAATAACCTTTGAAATTATATAAATCTTTTAAAATGGCATAGTTAACTTATGCCCTCACAAAGACCTGCACAGGGATATTTACAGCAGTTTTATTCATAATCACCAAAACTTGGCCCTGGCCCATGTTTCTAAGTGGTTAGAGCATCTGCCTGGACACCAAAGGGTCGAGGGTTCCATTCCCAATCAAGGGCATGTACCTAGGTTGCAGGTTTGATCCCTAAAAATGAGGCAATGTGTCTCTGACATCAATGTGTCTCACTTTCTCTCTCTCTCTCCTCCTCCTCCTCCCTCCCTACCTTCCACTCTCTCTAAAAAGTAATGGGAAAAATATCCTCAGGTGGGGATTAACAAAAAATAATAATTACCAAAACTTGGACACAACCAAGATGATCTTCAGTAGGTAAATGGATAAATAAACTATGGAACAGATGTTGGAATATTATTCAGCACTAAATACAAAGGAGGTACTAAGCGATGAAAGAAATGTAGGAACCTTAAATACATGTTGCTAGCTGGAAAAAAAAGCCAATCTGGAAAGAGCAGGAACTCTGTTTCATTCAGTACTACAGGCACAGAGCCTCACACTTAGGAGAGTATATGGCAGAGCACAGGGCATGAGCATTCCTATCTCCTCTATCTCTTCCTCCCTCTAGTCCCAGACCAGCCTTGATTCTGAGCTGATAGTAGGAATGCAATAAATTCCTGATTTGTCCAAATGACTGGCTAAAACAATTTTGAAAGAGGAGAGTTGAACTAAACTATAAAAAATTGGCAGGCATTTCATAGAAGAAAAAAAAAGAGGGCTGGGAAGGGCATTCCAGGTGGGAAGGAGCATGCAAAGAGAGGAGAATCCTGGCATCTTTGGAGGACGTGGGAAAGAACATTCTATTGGAGTGGAGGTTCTTGGAAAATAGATGCTAGGAAGCAAGGTGAGGATGCCACATGTAGGGAACCACCAGGGGGAGAAGACCAAATGGTTATAAACTATTGGGGGACCACTTTTTTGCAATGCCTTCATATTAACCTTGTCTCCACTTTCTTCATCACAGTTTCTCATGGGGGTGGACAGGAGGTCAAGTGCTCCCTCGGCTATTTCTCCTGTGGGAACATCACCAAGTGCTTGCCTCAGTATCTTCATTGTAACAGTGTGGATGACTGTGGGAACCAGGCCGATGAAGAAAACTGCGGTGAGTGAGGCACCTGTAGTCACAGCAAGAATCTGAGGCCAACGCACTGACTGGCCATGAAGTCCTGAGACCTCTTGTAACAAAAATAGAAATAGGCAGAGAGAAAACTACAGAGAAATACAAAATATATGTCACTTAAGAAAATCTTGCAATTATTTCATTAGCTTAAAATATCCATTCTTGCCCTAGTTGGTTTGGCTCAGTGGATAGAGCATCAGTCTGCAGATTCGATTCTGGTCAAGGGCACATGCCTGGGTTGCAGGCTCAATCCCCAGTGTGGAGCGTGCAGGAGGCAGCTGATCAATGATTCTCATCATTGATGTTTCTCTCTCTCTCTCTCCCTCTCTCTCTAAAGTCAATACAAATATATTAAAAATAAATAAATAAAGTGGTTGGTGCCACTCAACCCTCTCTTTTTAAAAAAAACCATTATTTTCTATATATTAGTATCACAGCCAATATTTCAGGAAAGTGGTGATTGTGCATGTAGTAAATTTTTTAATGCGAGAACCTGCCTAGTTACTCTCTTGGAGGTGGAATGGAATAGAAATTGAGGATATGAGCACGGGAGCCAGACTGCCTAGTTTGAACCTGAATACAATCACCAATATGCATACTTGAGAATGTTTCTTACCCTCTCTTAGCCTCAGTCTCCTCATGTGATAAAAGGGTTCAAATATTGTATCTAAACTAAAAGAATTTGGGAAGATTAAATGTAAAAGATTGTAAGTGTACAGGCATATAGCAGGTACTCATATTGTGTTTCTGCTCTTATCTTGTGCTCACTGCAGTTATGAAGGAAAAATGAAACCTCCTAAAAAAGAAAAAAACATACTAGGTCCAGCTTACCTACTATTTAACAACCATATTTATGACCCTATAAAGCAGTGGCTCTCAACCTTCTGGCCCTTTAAATCCAGTTCCTCATGTTGTGACCCAACCATAAAAATATTTTTGTTGCTACTTCATAACTGTAATGTTGCTACTGTTATGAATCATAATGTAAATATCTGATATGCAGGATGGTCTTAGGTGACCCCTGTGAAAAGGTCATTCGACCGCCAAAAGGGTTGCCACCCACAGGTTGAGAACCGCTGCTATAAAGCTTCTGTCCAATTAGTATACCTGGGCAAACAAGGCTGTCAGGACTTTCTTCAAATGTCTGAAGCTTCAAAAACACAAATGTGTAAAAGAACTTGAATTGGCTAGATCTGACAGTGAGAAAATGAGCTTTGGTTAATAATGTAAAATAATGCGATTTCTCACTCATGGGAAAATAAGATACTATTTGGGGAAGACAAAGACATCGCACAACAATTGTTAAGTGCTGCATAACGAACTGTTACACTGAAGAGGCCTTGCTGTTATCAGTCCCTCTAGTATCGTAGACTTTTTAATGTGCCCCCTTGAAGAAATTAAACTTCTTGGAATGCTGTCTCTAGATGGTGGCAGTAACTCAAGAGTAAGCAACTAAACTGCTGAGCTTAAGCTATAGTAACCTTTGATTTAAATGCCTATATATGTGTTCTTTTCTATAGATAGATGGATAGGTAGGTAGGTAGGTAGGTAGGTAGATGGATGGATAGATAGATAGATAGATAGATAGATAGATAGATAGATCATCTTGTTAAAATAACTGAATGCTACACAAAATTTTTTAAAACTAAGATAAAAGTGTCTGCTCCTTGCCAACGTCCCCTTACTCCTACTTGCAGTTCAGATGGGGAGAGTGACTGCGAGCTCCCAGCCAATAGAAATGGCAGCAAGAAGCAGGGAAGGGAACCTGGTAGGAGCAGTCAATTCACCTCCAAAAGTAATTTCTCCGTGAGAAAGGAGTGGGAACTCCTGCCTTAGTGAGAGACCAAATAACAAAAGTAACAGTCCTTAAAGTTATGCAAGTTTCTCAAGATTCACCAACCTGCACATTCGGATGGAAGCATTGGAGTGTAGAGATCAGGCTTGGGAGGCCTGGGCATGAATCCTGCCTATAAGGAGGGTAAAAATGACTGTTTTCTTTGTGCAAAGTAGGAATAATAAGAGTATTTGTATCCAGGGGATGTTAAGAGGATTCAGTAAGATAATGTGTCTAAAGATGTTTAGCAGGGCATCTAGCATATAATTAGCACTCACTAAAGGTTAGCTGGTGTGTGAGTCAGCTATAACTCGATTACAAACTTAGTGTCATAAGCAGTAACCATTTATTTAGCTAGCGATTGTGTGGGTCAGCACTCAGCTGGGTTTGTCTGAGAGCAGCCATGCAGTTTCCTGCACATCAGCTTTGTCGTCATGCCTGGGACCTTGGCTGAGACAGCCGGTGACTCAGCTCTGGTCCGCCCGCAGGTTAAGCGGGCTTGTTCTCAGGGTAGACATATGACACCCAGGAGTGAAGTGAAAGTCTGCAAGGCCTCCTGAAACCTCCGCTCAGAAATGTCGCGTGGCATTTCCACCACAATCTTACTGAGGCAAGTCCACAGGCCAGATTCCTTTCAAGAAGTGAGAGGGATCCTTCCTCCCGCTGAGAGAAGCTGCAAAGTCACACTGCAAGGGGCTTGGGTTGAGGGAGGGCAACATTTGAAGCCACGTTTGCAAATTCTACCACAGTTGCTGTTATCAATGCATTTGCCACAAACTTTAATGTTGACTCTTGGTGACTCAGAGTCTCCAGCTGCAGGACTTTTTTCCTGTCTGTTAAACATGTTAAGTACTTCTAGGAATAACCATGGTTTGTGTATTTACTATCCTATTGAAACAGTAGCTACTATCTGAAGGAATGAGTTTTCTACACTCTTGATTTTATAGTTAAACTAGTGGCCTGATGCACAAAATTTGTGCATGGAAGGGGGAGGGGTCTCCCTCAGCCTAGCCTGCACCCTCTCCAATAGGGGACTCCTTGGCAGATGTCCAACTGCCAGTTTAAACTGACAGTCAGACATCCCTCTGGCAATCTGGAACCACTGGCTCCTAACTGCTCGTCTGGAAAATGGCCAGTCAACCTGGTATAATTAGCATGTTACCCTTTTTTTAGTATAGATAGATTATATAGGATAGAATTGCTTAAATGGAGGGGGGAGACCTATTACAGCAGGAGGAGATGCTCTTGGCAGATAAAAATACATAATCCCTATATCTGGACTGATAGCCAGCCATATGCACTATACTGCCAAACCGGTCATTAAAAATTGAACCGCATTCTTACACCTTACACCAAACAGCTATTGCCCTTAAAACCGCTCCTCAGCCCCCACCTTAGGTTCTGCTTTCACACTTCACCCAGATTAGGTTCTGATTGGTTGGTTTCTATGCCAGTCAGCATCTCTGGGCCTATCTCTGGGCCAGATCAGAGAGGTGGGGCTGATCAGCAGCCCCCACAGAGGCCCAGAGAAAAAGAGAGGTACAGCTGCTGGACAGGCCCGGAGAGAAAGAGAGAGGCAAGGGCTGATCAACAACTGCCACGGAGGCTATGGATCAGACCCTGCTTCTCTCTCCAGACTTCTCTCCAAGCCTGATCTGCAGCACCATCAGCAGTCAGTGCTGGGTCACCATGCCCGCAGTGGCAGACTTCCGGTCAGTCAAGCCTTTTGATCGTTTTGGACATTATGAACCCTGGGATTTTATATATTAAAATATTTTTATTGATTTCAGAGAGGAAGAGAGAGTAAAAGATAGAAACATCAATGATGAGAGAATCATAGATGGGTTGCCTCCTGCACACCCCATACTGGGAATCAAGCTTGCAACCCAGGCATGTGCCCTTGACTGGAATAGAAGTGGCAAGGTCACTCTGTTTCCATGTTAGTATGTCTGTAATCCATAGAGGAAGTGGAAACCTCTTCTAATACATTTTGGGTGCAGTAGATTAGTATCCGCTAAATATTCATGTCTCCCCAGACCCTTAGAATGTGACTGTAAAAATAAAAAATAAAAAAAAAAGAATGTGACTGTATTTGGAAATAGAGTCTTGCAGATGTAATGAGGTTAGAGTTTCTGGTTTTCCCCCAGATTCAGCCCAGGGAGAAGGAAGGAAAAGAAGACCCTTCCACTCTCCCTCACTTCTTGTCTAGCCTAGAAATAGCAAAGCCCACTTTTCTTTTTTCCAAATCTATTAGCAATGCCCAAACATAGGCCTTTGAAAAGCACATACTAAGAATTTGACTCCTTTCTTACCTGCAAGCTTCTGCATCATCCATTTCCCAAAGCAAAAAAAGTGGAAAACTTTAGCTTTCCTCTTACAGGAAAAAGGGCAGAGAGTGCAAGGAATTCAAGGGGAGAAAAACTTTGTTAATGCCCCAAAATATGTTCCTGTCCCTGGCTTGGCACTTACTAAGTTATGAGAATTAGATACGCAGCATTTATTGATCAGTGCAGTAGTAATTATATATATATATATACTACAGGCCCATTGCAGGAAGATTCCTGCAAGAATAGGGCTTCTTGCAACCAGAGCAAAACAGGAAGCTGCCTCACTCCCTCCCATGTCCGCTGTGTCAGCTCCCTCCCTTCTCAGCCGCTTCACTCCCTTCTGCAGTGCTTGGCTTCCTTCTATGCTGTCTTCAGTCTTCACTCTTCACTCTGTGCCTGTGTATGCAAATTAACCACCATTTTGTTGGGTTAATTTGCATACTTCCTCTGATTGACTGCTGGGCGTAGCAGAGGGATGGTCAGTTTACATGTTTCTCTTTTATTAGTGTAGATATATATATATATATGGAATTATAAGAATGTTTCAAGTATATTCAGTGATTCTTTTAATTGTTAATTGGGACTGCATTTAAAATTCTGAAACACTAAATATTTTTTTATTTCCTAAGTACAGCTTTTTATACTGCTATCAGAATGAGGGCAGTTTGATGTAGAACTTAGCTGTTCTCATTTTAGAATACTGCATTAAAGTTGCTGGCTTGCCTTGTTTAAGGTTAAAATACAGGAGAAAAGTGGCATGGATCATTAACTATGTGTGTTAACACATTTCGTACCGCTCAGGAGTTTTCTCGTGTTTCGCACGCCATCTGTTAAGGACCGCTCACGAGTGTTCTCGTTTTTCACGCTCATGGAAAAAGGAGCAAATCTAGATACTTATGTAAATTTTGTTTGGTCCCTCTTCATAGAGGAAAATGTTTTATGCAGCACCATACGTTAAAAAAGTACTAGGAGCTTTAATTGTTTAATTGTTTTTGTAAATAAAAATGTTATAATTATTGAAAAACAACACCTAAAGTGCATTATGATGATTTAAATAACATGCAGTTTGCCCAAAAACGTGTGGTCCCTGGCGTATGTCTTAGAGATTTCTATGTGGTATGCAATGTGTTAATATACAACCATGCATTGTGTGTGCAAAAATGATTGCTTTTCTATTTATCATTCTCAAGATAGCATTGGAAATACTTAAGTAGCTGAACCCTTGACTTTTCTATAAATATGTTTTGACCTCAGATTTATTTATCTGTTTATCCAACAATGCTCAAATGATATTTGGGTTAACTCCACAAGGATTTTTCATCTCAGGACACTTTCCACTAGATAGGACACAAAATTCAGTTGCTTAAATGGCCTCAATTTTCTTTAAAATAGGCTCAGAATAATGTCACACCCCTTAATTTCTTCAAAGGGTTGTTTCCAAAGGTACTAATGTTATCGGAGAAATTGAGGTGTCCGCTCCCCGACTGGGTGCTGGGGGTGGGGTCCTTATAATACCTCGAGAGAAACAATTTTCTGAGGCTCACATGGGAGGATGAGTGATTTTTATTTCCGTGAAATTACTTCCCTGGGTTTCCAAAGTCCCATTTCCCTTAGTTCATTTATAGAAGTGTCATTGTGGTTTCAGTAGAGCGAGAAGCAGAGCTTGTGTCCAGAGCTTTCTTTCCATGTTGGATCCGGATCCAGTTCAGCATCAGGCTAATAGCAGTTCATTAGTCCATTATGAAGCTGCCCAAATGACATGCCTATAATATTGGGCCTTCCTTTTGCTCCTTCTTGCTATTAATAACTAGTTAATTACAATGGTATCACTAAGATCCCCAGAAGAGGTAAAGCCATTCTGCCCAGCTAATTGCTTTGTAATTCCAAGCTAGGGACATTCCATACAACTAGTTTGATGAATTGCTCTGCCTGGTCAGGCAGCATCCAGAGGTTTATTCTAATGGCCCAGGGCACTTTCTGAGAAAAAGATAGTCCACTGTGTCCCAAGAATGGGTGCTGAGAGTTGAGTAAATGTCTTAGAATCAGGAATGCTTGGCTTTGCATAAATCTGAACTTTATAGATTAACCACCTATTTATTCATTCATCCATAAAGCATGTGTATGCTTTGTAACAAACAGGATTTATGCCTTCATTTAAATAAAAGAGACCATTGTAGCACACAGTACCATCCCACCCTCCTTTGTTCTGGCCTCCTCGCTGACAGAGGCACAAGTCCCTCACCTTTTGATTTTTCAAAATCCAAACATCCAGGGAACCGGGAAGTGGCCTCTGCACATCTGTGGGAGCGTTTGGGAAGCTAACTCTGAGGACAAGCTGCAGAAGAGTCCCCTTGGGGGCTGGTGAAAGGTGTGGAGCCCTGAGCCCCATAAGTCTGCATTTTAGCAAACACCACAGGTGAATACCACACCTGTTAACGTTATGAAATGATTCACTTCCCAATGCAAACAATTTTATCACCAATTCAGGACACCTAGACCGTTGCTTAATTAGTCTCGGCCAGTGGTTTGCAAACTTTAGCGGGCATTGATCAGCCGCAGGGCTTGTTAAAATGCAGGTTGCTGAGCCTCATTTACAGAGTTTCTGATTCAATGCCTCTAGAGTGGAGCCCAAGGGTTTGCTTTGCACTGAAGTTCAAAAGAAATGGTGAAACTGCTGGTCCTGGGTCTACACTTTGAAAATTACTGAGCTAGACTTACTCTCTCCTGTGCAGACGCAAAAGCAAACACTTTCAAAACTGCGTGGTATCTTATTAAAAGGGTTAAACAAAATTAAAGATATTTCTTTGCTGCCTTTCATCATACTGGCATGTATTATTAATTCCATGTGGGGAAAGAAAATGCAGTATTTCTCACACATATGTTACCACAGAACTCTCTTGTCAAGGAGAATCCTGGGAAACTACTTGAAAAAGCCTAATATAGCACCGTGACAAATTAGTGCATGCAAGAAACTTGGACTTTCCCCCTTTAAAAAAAAATAATAAGGGAACATTTATTTAGAGAGTTAAAGAAGTAGTAGAAGGGCCCTTGGAGCTTAGGAAAAAGAGGGAGAGATATATGTGTTTTTGTTAACAGGGAAGTTGAGGTATCTCTTTCCCCACTGAGTGCTGGGGAAAAAAGAATTTTCTGAGACTCCCCTGATAAAAATCACAAGAGGATGAGTGATTTTATTTGCGTGGAATTAATCCCTGGGTTTCCAAAGTCCCCTGTCCCCTAATCCAGTCCTGGAAGAAGTGTAGCTGGGGATATAGCACAGCTGAAAGCAAAGCCCGTGACCAGAGTTTCTGGTCCATGTTGCAGCCGGTCCAGTTTGGCATTAGATGAGTTACAGTCCATGAGTCCCCTGTGTGGGGGGCCACGTGGACCAACGCAAGAGAGCACAACACACCAAGAGCACAAGAGCCTGAGATCGAACTTCTTTTCAGGGGATTAAATATCTCAAATTTCAAGCCCTTGCAGTGGCCACACCTCTTCTGGCCAATGACCTGTTCCCAGGTGTGACTGACAGACAAGTACCTTCCTGACACCACCCCAGCTTTACTGGGCATGTGTCTCTCTTCCTCCCTGTCCAGTCCCTTTCCCCAGAGATCTGCAGGGAATAGGCTGGTGGCTGCTTGGGGAGTGTAAAGCTTTCGCTCCCTGGGGAAGCTGCCCACATGACTCGCCTACGATATGTGGCCTTCCCTTTGCTCCTTTCCTGTTATTAATAACTATGTTAAGTATAACGGTATCACTTTGAGGGACAAAAGAGGGAGGAGAGGTGCAGGCATACTCTGGAAAAGAGAGAGAGAAGATGCTAGACTGTCCCATTTCCATCCCCCCCAAAAATGTATACACACTGTAACAGCCATCAGCTCAATTTTGAAAATGTAATGTATTTTAGAAAATACTGCCTTTATAATTATTCAAAGTGTGTGTATACATTTTTTGGGGGGACACTCTATATAAATAAGCATAGTGTGAAACAATTACAGTAAGTGTAACAAAGGAGCCATAAGCAAATTGCCCTTAAATTAGAGGCCACTTGCATTAATCTTATTTGGGTTTGGACCACCTGGTTGTTAACAATCAGCAAGTCTGCTAGGAAAAGAAATATGCTGCTTCTGGTTGACAGCTTTCCATTGCCAAAGCTAGCTGTCCTCCACTGCAGCGTGAGAAGACTGACTGAGGTGAATCTCATAACATAGTTCTCCCAAACTTGTTCTACGACTCACCTAAGGTACTTACGGAAAATAGAAGTCTAGGCCCCCCTGCTTACCAAATAACTCAGAATCCACGGTAGAGGAGCCTGAAAACCTGTGTTTTTAGTAAGTACCCCAGATTCCAGAATTTTATTGTAGCATAAGAGAAACTGGATTTTCTCTAAGTATCTGTGAGGACAGAGCTGCATCGTCCATCCTTCCATTCATTTACCCATTCATTCATTCAGTTAGCAAATATCTGTTAAGTTCATGTAGCATGCAAGACCAGATTTTTATTCATCTATGCCATTAATTTTTATTCCCAGCAATATTACATTCATTTTTAGCTAAAAAATATATTGCTTAGTCAATGTATACATTTTTAACAATGCTATTCATATAGTACTACCAATATGTACTGGAAAGCAAATCCCCTAGCAATATTCTCTTAATGCAGTGCTCTTTATATTAATCCACGATGTCTCAAACCAAAAAAAAAATCAAAGGATCAAATTTCAGTGGGATTATTGCTAAAGTGTGAAAAGCCATTCAGTTCATTGCCCCATACATTCTTGAAATATAAAGATACAGGATTTAAAATATAGAAACACATATACCAAAAACTGTTTTCTTAAAAATGCTAACTTTCCAACTTTGCGTTTTGGACTACATTCCCTAAGTTCTATAGACCTGCCTTCTTATGGGAGGAAGAAAATGCTTTGGGAAGGCAGAGAGGAAGCCAAAAAAGAATTACTAAAAAGCTAGTTTGTTTGAAGATGTTGTTTAAAAAGAGATCTCCACACATAATACTGTGACTTGGGGAAATATAAGCAGGTTTGTCCTGTCTCCTTCTGCATTCTAAATCCCCCGCTTCCTTTCTGACATCACTTCTGTTCTTCTTTCCTTTTCTTTTTTTAACTGTGTTGGGGCATGGGGGCGGGGGGAGGTGTAAAGGTAAAATAGGGTACACAAGGAAAAGGAAGGAGAAGGATTAAAAAGAGACAGAGACAGAGAAGAAAAGCAACATAACTACATCATTTGGATTTGTTGGACTGAAATGTTTCAACTAAGGCCACTTAGAGTGAATCCCTTAAAATAGAAGAAGGGCAAGAGAATTGATGGTGGGGGCAAAGGATTAGGAGAGAGCACGAAGCCCATGATTTTAATCACTGCACACTGTGAATGGTAAAAATGCAGCAAATTTGAAGTAGTTCATTTGTGGAAGTGCAGTTAAATATAGGGCCTGCTTTAAAAAACAAAAAACAAAAACACACAGAAATATCAACATGTTCTGGCAGCCAGCCAACCTCCTCATCTCATGAATTTCATAGCAGCAGTCAAGCACCGCCCACTGAAATAGCCCTGTGTTCTGGAGTGCCATCGCCTCACTACTTTCCATTGCTGTCTTCTGAGGTCGGAACATGAACATGAACATGAACATGTATGTGCACCTCCTCCTCCTACAAAGCGCCACAGCACTGGCGGCCTGCAGGGTTAAGGCCTTCAGAAACCCGCAAGCCCACTTTTCACCCTTACTCTGTAGACACACACAAAGTTATTTATAAAAATAATCAATGCCTCAACATAGCAAGAGCCAAGCAATTTACCCTACTCACATATTTTATTTCTGATTTGTCCACCTATAAAAGTTTATAACACTACTATGAAAATTAATTTATTTTTAAGTTGATTTTTTCATAGTACCTTAGTGATTTGCAACATTTTCACGGATTCCATCAATAATGATAATGATGAGTTTAAATTCCAGTTAATAATGACGTGTTTGTTATATAAATGAATTTTTGTGTAATTCACATAATTTTGATGTAGGAGCCTCAATAATGGAAATGAAATAGATAACTGAAAACAAATAGTAACAATCAAATATTTAGCCCTGAATGTGGAACTTGGTTGGTTAGAGTGTCGTCCATATACACCAAAGTTTGCAGGTTCAATCCCCAGACAGGGCACATAGAATCAACCAATGAATACATTGAAAAGCATATCTCTCTCTCTCTCTCTCTCTCTCTCTCCCCCACCCACCCTTTCCTCTCTCTCTAAAATCAATAAACCTGATGTCACACAAAAGTTGGACTTCTACTGTTAAAATAATTTATTTGGCCTAGAAAATAAAATAAAATAACTGTTTTAATTCTTTATTTTAAATAATTATGTTTCTTAGTGAGTCCCTTAAACTTCTCAAAATCAGTTTTTTATCTGTAAATGGTGATGACAACAATGACCAAATATAGTAATTATGAGGATAAAACAAAGTACCCCGTACAGTGTAGTAGGCACTTGCTAAATATTATTTCTCTCAATGTTAAGTGCTAATATTCAATTTCTCTGTTAAAATGGGAGAATTAAAATCTCTCACAGAATTTTTTCTCTTTTTTTAATATATTTTTATTGATTTTTTTTACAGAGGGGAAGGGAGAGGGAGAGGGATAGAGAATTAGAAACATCGATGAGAGAGAAACATCGATTCAGCTGCCTCTTGCACGCCCCCCGCTGGGGATGTGCCCGCAACCCAGGTACATGCCCTTGACCGGAATCAAACCTGGGACCCTTCAGTCTGCAGGCCGACGCTCTAACCGCTGAGCAAAACCAGCTAGGGCGGAATTTTTTCTCTTTTATATCTAAAGATATGAACCAAGTTTTTAAAAGTAAAAACTTGCCCAAACTCAACAAACTCAGCCAAATCAGGGAAAACACACATTTTCATGCCATAAATTTCAAAACCTGACAGCCAATGACACTTTTAGATGATTCTGGATCCCAGTGGAGCAGAACACTTCAGAAGGCTCTTGAGTCTATCCCCAGAATCCATATGGGAGAAGCTGAAAAGTAGCACCAACATTCCTACAATGAGACCACAAAACTAAAGTACACTGAGACGCATGGGTTCAGAATAAAATGCACTACTTTGTTCTCATCATAAGATTCCACTTGAGCTCCCCAAGTGTCTTCTACCAACCAAAATATGAGTGAGTGCACCCCAAACCCTGGCTATAAAGGAGCTGTGAAATGCTGTAAGCTTTTCAGCCTCTGCTCTATAGCAACATACCAGGCAAGGGGGTGTTGAATGGAGGTTGAGTGAGTTCATCTGCACTCTCCACTATTGCAGCTGATACAATGGCCACATCTCTCATAATCTATCCCTTTGGTGACTCACCATCCATATGCATTTGCCTCTCAATAACTCCTGTTGTTTCCTTTCTTTTTTTAACTATCATGACCATCTATCCATGTTAAAACATCCCCAACATCAGTTTTCATATTGAAGAAGATAGAGGGAATCATAATTAACATGCCAAGAACAGTGTGTCATGTTTCAGTACAAATTAAGTACTGTATCTTAAAGTATGGTCCAAAGAATCACCTCCAGTATCTATTAAATATGGATACTAGGAGACCCATCTCTGACATATAACATCAGGATCTATAGAAGTGGGGCCCAGAAATTCACATTTGTAACAAGTTCCCAGAAAATGTTTATCTCACTCAGTTTGAGAATCACTCATTAATTTTAAAGTGAGAACCTATTTCCCCCAACACACCAGAATATTTCTGTGTTCTTGAACTTTTCTGCTCTCTGATTTTTATTTTAGGAGACAACAATGGATGGTTTTTGCAAATGGAGAAAAATTTTATCAATTATAACAGAACGGCCTTCCCATATCTCTTTGAGTCAGAAACACCGAAATGTTGTAAGTAACCAGAGGAGTTGAGTCTCCTTTTCCATGAGTTCATGAGACACCATGTCTTTCAAAGTTGGAGCCAACATTTAAAAAAAAAAAGGCTAATTATAGTTTTCCTGTTGCAAACTCTATTAGAAATGCAGTCTTAATTTGAAAAGTTTATATAAAAATGACTCAGGGATCTTAACTGTAAAAGTAATAAATCGTACGAGGTATTGTTGTAAATAAAACGACTGTTAGTCAAGGTTGCCATTTTATATGTCCACTTTTTACAGTCACTATAAACTCCGATATAAAGGAAACTGAAAATAGAAGAGCATAAAGCTATTTGGATTTTAAATCTTGTAAGTGGAAAATCTTCTGAGGTCTAAATTATGCTTTAGAGCTACAGAAAAAAGGCCTTATCAATTATAACCTCCCATGTTTAATGATATATCAAAAACTTACAAAAACTCCAGAGGGGGTATGGCAGGGTATAACCTTGAGGATTAAGCCTTTAATATTTTAGATCAGGAAGATCTATATAAATAAATTCTTTTAAATAAATTTAGTCTATTCTAATAAATTGTGCCAATGTAAATTTGCACCTTGGGATAATAATTTTGATTCTAGCTTTTCAAAACATCAGTTGAGCCCTAGCTGGTTTGGCTCAATGGATAGAGCCTAAGCCTGTGGACTGAAGGGTCCCTGGTTCAATTCCAGTTAAGGGCATATGCCCAGGTTGTGGGCTCAATCCCCAGTAAAGGGTGTGCAGGAGGCAGCCGATCCTCTCACATCATTGATGTTTCTATTTCTCTCTCCCTCTCCTTCCCTCTCTGAAATCAATAAAAACATTTAAGCAAACAAAACAAAACAAAAAACCTCAACTAAAAAGCAGGGGTTGCGGGGAGGGGTACTTTACTATTTTTGTTTCCTTTATGTTCTACCACAAATTGTAAATTATAGCTTTTGTCTTAATTTTTAGCATTTCTGTCTTTACTACTCAAATGAGATTAATAAAAACTACTAGCAATCCCGTTTAAGGGGGTGTACATTCTTCCCGCAAGTCTCACAGGCTACTCAGCAATCTGTCTCGGCCTCACATTGTTTCCCAGACCAAATTACTAGATCATTGAAAAGCTAAAAGCTTTGGGGAAAGAAAAAAGTTAACAGGTATAATTTAACTGCTAATATAATGAAAAAATAACAATGGATTAAGCCACATTTCTCAAAACATAGTTTTTCTTTTCTTTTTGTTTTATGTATACTTTTCATAAGATCCAGAGACAGAGAAGCATCGATCAGACCGTCAAACCTCAGAGGGAAGGTAGGGGAGGGTGGGGGTAAGGGGGAGAGATCAACCAAAGGACTTGTATGCATGCATATAAGCCTAACCAATGGACACAGACACCAGGGGGGTGAGGGCATGAGTGTGTTGGGGGGGGGGGCAATAGGGGGATAAGGACACATATGTAATACCTTAATCAATAAAGAAATTTAGTAAATAAAAAAAATGTTTAATTAAATCTTTTTATATCTCACCTATTCCCAAAAGGCTTTAGGCAGTTCACAATAAAACTATGGCTACTAACAGACTTAAACCATTAACATAACATAAAAGACAAAAGTTCAAAGGTGAGTAGGAAAAGGAATGGAAAAGGAAAATAAGGAAATCTTCGCTGAATTTTGAAAATCCAAAGCTTAGTTCTGAATTTTGCAGTCATTAGGTCAAAGAGGGGGAAAATAGGCTACATGGCTTTCATAGTCTGGTTTCTAAAGTAAAAACAAACAAATGGGAGGAAAACTGATCAAGTGAGCAAGAGAAATTAATTTTTGCCTGAACCTGAACTCTGAGAGAAATTGTCACAAGTAATATTACACAACAGAAATGGAGCTATACAATAAGTGATATATCAAAAATACAGAGGTGATTTTTTTTATCAGTACTTAAAAGAACAAATATATGTTTTTAATTATTTTTAAAGACAATTCAAGGAGAGGTGGTAATAATTAAATATCTTTTTGAAACTTAAAAGCAAGCAATGTAAAATGGGATGGAAAGTGTAGTGTAAAATTTGGGCGTGATACTTGAATTAAGGTTCCTATTGTGCCACTTTATCTGAATGAGATTGTTATAAGGATTTATTGGAAATTAAACTGAGGAGGGCTTATAATCATTTTTGGCTGAATGACAGAGTGTGAGGAGCTCACATCTATAATGTGTACCTCTCAAGAAGAGTGTCACAAAAAATATATGTCTACTGTTAACTAACGTATTAATAAAGTTTACATTTGAGGGATTTAGAAAGTACAGAGATTTGGGAAGAATTCTTTACTCAGCCATAATTTCTCTAACTAGCTGGTACATTGTTCATCCTTTTCTATTTTAACATAATGGAAATTTCCTGTTCAAACCATTTTTATCATATTTTCAATTAGCATTTTAGCATAATCTAAAAGCATAACCATTTGATAACCACTGGAGTTAAGCTAATCTCACTGCCCTTCTTACTCTCACTCCCAGGACCTTCATCTTCCTGCCAAACCCTCACCATTTCTTCCCCACAACATAAACACACTCATGCTGGAAGGGTTTTTACGTGAAGAGACAGAATCAGTTTTCGAAGACTCAAAACCAAAGCGGTCACTTACCACTATAAAGCTGTTTAAAAGTTCTTGGCAGAGTCTCTGTCTACAAAAAAACACAAATCCTAAGCTATGATCTTGATCTCTCGTGATCTTGTAAAGGTGTCTGCAGAGTTATTTGGGAGGAGAGGAAGCACAGCTGTCACCAGCCAGTATCTGAGCAAAGGAGAACCCTTCCTATTTCCAAGGCTGCAGCCAATCGTGCTGGTGAGCAGTCACCCACCCGCTTTGTCACGGGAATCTCTGCTCTGCCACAAAGACACAGTTCTAGCCTCTGAAAGCTCTACTGTGCAAGTCACAACTGAAGCCTGCAAGCAGGAAATTCTCATAGAAAGTTTGTCCTGATCTTTTAAAATGTTGTTCGCTGTGATCATTTTTAAAATAGGTAATTGTATAGAAAACACTGTACTTCTGAATCTTGGAGGAAGCTGGTTGACTTAGCTACACGCGTTCCTCTCTTAATATGGCAACAGTTAGGAGACGCTGATCCACTAGGACATCTGGACACAGTCTGTTCTACTTTGCCTGTTCTCTGTCGACATTGAAGCCCGTAACCTTAACCTCTGCTATGCAGTTCAGGGCTTCAGAGTAAATGTAGAAGGGGAGCATTCCCCATTGCTCTCAGTAATCATCTACTCCTCATATTGCAGTGATGGCGAACCTACGACACGCGTGTCAGAGGTGACACGCGAACTCATTTTTTTGGTTGATTTTTCTTCGTTAAATGGCATTGAAATATATAAAATAAATATCAAAATATAAATCTTTGTTTTACTATGGTTGAAAAGATCAAAAAATTTCTATATGTGACACAGCACCAGAGTTAAGTTAGGGTTTTTCAAAATGTCGAGCTCAAAAGGTTCACCATCACCGTCATAGAGGCAGGGATCAGACTGTATTTATTATACCTAGTAATAATCCCATTTTACTCTTTAGCTATATGAGCGCATTACGGCAAGTCTCATGTAGACTTTAGAAATATTGGGTCACATCTTTAAGACTATCACTCTAGCCCCACATGATAACCAAAGGCATATATCCCATTCTCCCTCTTTCCAACACCCATTAGTAAGACTAGAATAGCTTTGTATAAAAATATATTCAATCCCATAAATGACATTTTAGACATTCTTACATCCCTACAAAAGCCAAAAGATCACTTTAAAATCCTTTGAAAAACTCCTGAATTTTTCAGGAAAAAAAAAATCTACCAACGCTATAGCTCAGCATTTAATTCTCCGCCTGCATGATAGTTAAAAATGATTGAGTCCTCCATTAAAGATTTGGTTATATCGTCAGTAAACATTTATTCTTAAGTAGCAGCTTTAATGTGGACATTAAAGGCCATCACACACTATCATAACACCCTCAGACTAGCTTTTCTCCTGAGCTAACTAAGAGCAGATGATTTTGTTCATTTGCAAAATTTAAAAAAAATAAATAAAGGAGAATTGCAGTCTGCTTATGTAAATCTGTATATTTTTATATCTTAATGTTCTAGCACCATGTAATGTCAAGTTAAAAGCAAACTCTGGAACCTTAATTTAAAGCACTGACCAAATTGCTTAGGTAAGACATGATAGACTTTGTACTCAATAATTTTCATAACTTTTTCTTACTTTCCATTACCCTCCTGTCCCTGGTCCCTCACTGTCCTCATGTCTTACTTCCTCCTCTTTATTCAGCAATCGGTTCTGTGCCCGTGAAATGTCTTTGCCGAGATTTACAGCTTGACTGTAATGAGTCCAAATTACGAGCTGTTCCATCAGTTTCTTCAAATGTGACCTCCATGTAAGTAGAAAAGAATGGCTTTCCCTGAGCCGGAAGATAGCCCTTGGAATACTGTGTCATAATTAAGGCCTTGTCATTCTTGATATGGTGCATTTTTACTCAAAGACCGTGTCTTTGCTCCATGCTCAATTCTGGTTGCTGATATTTATTTTGCATTTATTAAATGCTACCCTCATTGTAAATTATTCCATGTATTAACCTAGTTAGTCCCTCATAACAATATCCTGTCACCATATTTCATCTAAACAAAGGATGCCATCAATCGTATGTGCTGCTAAAGAAAAAAAGCTGCCAATTGAACTCTTCTATAGAGCGTTCTTATTTTATCAAGTGTTTACTTGACACATATTGAAAGAGCTCTTTTAAAGTTTATTGAACGTAAATTTTAATATACTCTGATATATAAATTTTTAAAAGTTAAATAAATGGGATTAAATATTCCCAAAGCTTCACATTTAAAATTGAACTCTTCTGAATCACATTTGATTTGGAGATGTTGGTATTGGGTTTGTTTCTAAAGTAGCTCAAACTTATATATGTAAAACAGAAATCTTGATAATAAGTGGTTTGTTGATCCAGTACATATTTGAATTCAGCAAACTTCAGCGCCACAAATGCACACATTTGTCTGAACTTTCAAAAGAAATCAGTAAAAAACATATTTTAATCCAATATTTTTGCTGAGGTTTTTTGTTTTCATCCAGATGTTTTAGTAACTTATGGCTCTGTGTATATGAAGGCAAAATAGAAGTTATTCTTAAATTTATAAATGTTGGCAAGGTCTGCCTTGTTTTAACCCAAACCACATAACCCAGCAAGTCATATGCTTGGTATATATAAGAGATGGGGAATAGCTATGAGGACAGTGGTACCATCAAAATAGAATCTCGGAGTTTACCCAAGTGATGTCATCTGGGGGCTTTACCAAAATTGACAATAAGCTGAGAGCATCCAGCAGGGTAAGCTCCAGAGACTTTTCCAAAGGAGGCAACATTCCCGCCTTAACTAAGGAAAGCATTCTTTCCTATCCCCAATTCACCAATGCTCTTTTTTATAGTAATTAGTCTTACTAGAAAAATAATAATAATCTCTTCCCCCCAAAATCTGGGATCCTATGGAGAGTTTCCATGATTTAAATTCTGACTGGAACTGCTGGATTTTTATAATGTATGATGATTTCATTCTATAGTCAAAGAAAAAAGTATCACCCCAATGCTTATATCAAATTACTAGAAAATGCAAACCAAAGGATACCTTGATGCTACCAATCTTATTTTTCCACAAATAAAATTTCATTTCATTCTTAAGCAATTCAGCTAATCTTTGTAAACGAGAAACAAAAGAAGAGCAGTGGAGAAACAGAGGAGGATAAGGCAATGAGTGACTAGAAAGTACATGTCCCACCTAAAGGTATACTGATTTAATAAAATAAAAAAAAGCTCTTCTGACTCAGTACATACATACATACATCGTACGTACATATGTACACACGTACATATATACGTAGAGATGTGTGCAGACATATGAGCCACCAGTTGTCAACCCTCGGTATAAGGAAAAAACAGGGATCATAAATGATTGGCTACAGAAAGCTGAGGATGAAGGAAGACCCCAAGATGACTAACTGCGAGGTTTCTAGTCTGAGTAATAGAGTGACCCAAGGATGGGGAGACTGGTAACAATACGTAGGGAAGGACTCCAGTTTTAGGCGTGTCTTTCAATTTGAGGTTAACAGGTCATGCAGTGGAAATTTCCAACAGGAATTTGGAGATGTGAGAACTAAGCACAGAAGTTTATGCCTGTACCCCTTTATTTTATTTTGTGTTTTTTAAAAATAGCATTTTCGTGCACTTTGGGTTGAGCAGCTTGATTGAGGGTGTCCATTTCTATTTTTCTCTGCAGAACACTGACTTAGCACCACATCTCGTCCCAGGCTTTGTTCCATTCCACAGAGAAAAGGCTTTAGAGCAAATACATTAGGAGAGTAAATATCAAAGTTTATTACTGAGCTCAGTGCATATTTTGAGTTGGAACTGTCATAGAGAAATGTCAGAAATGGACTAAATCATATATAAGTAAAGTAGTAAAGAAGCCAATAACCCAAGTAATACTTATTGAAGTTGGGATTTTTAAAGATATTTCACATAAATGCTAATGAACAAAAGAGACAAATATATAAATACCAGAGGCCCAGTGCATGACATTCGTGCACTCTGGGGTGGGGGTGGGGGGGGGTTCGGGTTCCCTCAGTCAGGCCTGCACCCTCTCACATTCCAGGAGCCCTTGGGGGATGTCTGACTGATGGTTTAGGCCCACTCCCCACCTGCCCACCCCCCCACCGGAGCAGGCCTAAGCCGGCAGTCGGACAACCTTAGCGCTGCTGCAGAGGCGGGAGAGGATCCCACCAAAACCACTGTGCTCACCAGCCATGAGCCCAGCTTCTGGTGAGCAGCGGTCCCCCTGTGGGAGCGCACTGACCACCAGGGGGCAGCTCCTGAATTAAGTGTCTGCCCTCTGGTGGTCAGTTTGCATCATAGCGACTGGTTGTTCAGCTGTTTGGTCAATTTGCGTATTAGCCTTTTATTATATAGGATGTTTATTTCTGCATTGTTCTAACTTGCTAAATATTAACTCTATGAAAGCTGACGTTAAGGTCCTGGACTTTAATCATTAAAATGATATCATCCAATAAGAACTTCCTTTATAAAAACTAGAGGTAGCTCTAACAATAATAATAAAGCCAGCAGTTGCTCTCTTTCATTTACATACTTCACTTTGTGAAGAGTCAATCTTGGAATTTTAATTTTAAAATACAAAAATCTATTACATTAAAAGTATGTAGGTTAGTTCTGTTAGGTGTGAATTATAACACCTACCTCTTTGCATTTCAATGAGGCCCTGTGAAAATATAGAGAATGCTATTTGTGAAAATATTTGACATCATTTAGAAAAAAACAGCCTATAAATTCTAGGCACCATTAATAAAAACTCAAATGTTCTGAGAAACATTATTTAAGAGATCTTACTAGGTAAATGATCCTCCCTTCCCTCGAAGGGAACCTTTTTTCTGCCAAAGGTCATTTGGATATTTGTAGCATCATTTGCAGGCCACACAAAATAATCAATTTAAAAATTTAGCCTGCTATATTTGGTCAAACATTTAATTAACTCACCGCTAATGCCTTGGCAGAGCCAAACAAAATGCAATTAACCTCTTCCTCTTGGGTTCTCTCAGGGGACCTCACTTGTGTCTCTTTTCAGTATATTGTGCACCAGGCCTCCAGTGCTGGTAATAATAATAATAGCATCATATTATGAGAGGTAATCCATTTTTCCACAATTAAAGAAAAAGACTGACATGGAAAGATTATGTATGATTCATGTAAGGGATCCCAGCTGCAATTGTTTTGGAGTTTTTTTGCTTTTGTTTTTTGTGTTTTGTTTTGTTTGTTTTTTGCTTGTTTTATTTTGTTACTACTACCTTACATTGCTTTTCTTTAAAAGAAAGAAAGAAAGAAAGAAAGAAAGAAAAGAAAGGAAGGAAGGAAGGAAGGAAGGAAGGAAGGAAGGAAGGAAGGAAGGAAGGAAGAAAGGAAGAAAGGAAGGAAAGAATGAAAGAAGGAAAGAAAGAAAGGAAAGGTTTAGGTCCTTCTCAACACAACCACAATTGAAGCGGACCTGGTCTGTGTCAAGCTGCTTTCAAATTGTGATGCAAGGCAAAAGCTTTCCATATGATTTATTAGACATTGAAATGCACCACTTATTAAATAAAGATGGTTCAATTGTATGTACCAATTGACAGTTTTCTTCACAACTAATTTTAAAAGAAAGTAAAGGTAGTGGAATTTGAGCAATGAAATACTGCAGAATATAAAGTTATTTAAGTCCTTGAATGTGTTTTAAAAAGAAACACTATTTTTATTATCATGCAAAAACTGAGATGTTTTCTAATGTTTGTTAAATAAAAGTAGAAAAGGAGAACATAACTAAAATTTGTTTTCCCAGTTTTATTATCTTTAATTTGTATGTCAAATTTATAGTGCTGTAATCTAATTTAAGAAAAGAGAATATATTTAATTAATACAAAATCAACCATTAGACCATGTTTAAATGATACTATGAATATGAGCATAGCATCATGAAACAAAATATTTCCTGAAAGCTGCTGCTAAAGTAAATAAAGTTTATAATTCTCCATATTGTTGTGGCTTAAAAATAAAGAAAAGCAAACTTCAAGTATGAATTCAAATTACCTTTATTTCAGGTCACTTCAGAGGAACTTAATAAGAAAACTTCCTCCTGATGCCTTCAAGAAGTACCATGATCTTCAGTCATTGTAAGAAAAAAAATTAATTTTTTAAAATTTAATTATTGGTATTAAAATTAATTTATTTTTTGGCATATCTGTTTCTTCCCATATCTGTAACACCAACACTGCTACTGCATAAACTTAGTCCCTCTTTGGGGACTTATTTAGCTATTAGTTGGAGACTACCAGATTATTTTTTTTCAGTAGTTCTAGACGCCATTCTAGAAAAATCTTATATACCTATTCCCAAGGAAACTAGAGAATGTGTGTTGTAAATCTTCCTGCCCTACTCTGCCAAAATGAGGGCCATCAAGAGGTTTCACTCTCTGCACTATTTAACAATGGATCACCTCAACACACACCTTAAAGCAAGATGTGAAGAACTTGTACTACATCTGCAGCCAAGATTAGATAGTGAAGAGTTTTCCCCCATAGCCCAGCTGACATAGCTCAGTGGTTGAGCATCTACTTGTGAACCAGGAGGTCACCGTTCAGTTCCCAGTCAGAGCACATGCCCGGGGTTGGAGGCTCCATCACCAGTGGAAGCGTGCAGGGGGCAGCTGATCAATGATTCTCTTTTTAAAAATATATACTTTTATATATTTATTTATTTCAGAGAAGAAGGGAGAAGGAGAGAGAGAGAGATAGAAACATCAATGATGAAAGAGAATCATTCATTGATCAGCTACCTTCTGCATGCCCCACATTGGGGATGAAGCCCCAAACCTGGAGATGGAGCCCAAACCCTGGGCATGTGCCCTGATAGGGAATCGAACAGTGACCTCCAGATTCATAGATCCACTCAACCACTGAGCTAAATAGGCTGGGTCAATGATTCTCTTTTATCATTGATGTTTCTATCTCTCTCTCCCTCTCTCTTCCTCTCTGAAATCAATTATATATATGTGTGTGTACACACACACACACACACACACACACACACATATATACTGTATATGTGTGCATTTTTCTTTAAAATAGCAGACAGAAATAAAGCAGAATCAGAAGAAGCAAAATTAACCCTTTTCAATGAAATGTTCTTAAAACCCAGATAATCTGCAAAAAAAAGTATATTTCATATTTGAAAATAGAAATTCCAATAAAAATTACTTTTTAGAATTTTATTCTGGGACATTTATCAACCAACAAAAAAAAGAACTTGTCAAAATTACGCCTGATACAAAAATTTCAAGATGATATTTCTTTATGCTATATTCTGATTTCTGTGATATGAAGAGTTTTTCTGATCTGTAGCACCACCTTATGTCCACATGTTTAAAAGAAGTTAGGACTTCAAATTTAAAGAGCAAAATTCAGGTTTATCTAACACAGTAGTTTAGGATTTTTAAACCATGAACATTAAATTAACTCGTGAACAGCCAATTTGTTCCAAATAATAAAAAAATCAAAATAGCCTAATTTAAAAAAAATTCTAATTGGTTATCAGATGTACAGCTTGGCTCAGCCTCCAGAAAATAAACATTGCTTGCTCATTGCAATAGTGAGAAATAAATAAATGCTAGTAAATGTTAGAGTCTTTGTATCAGTGAGAAAGGTGCATCACCTACTGTGTGATTGGGCCACACGATCTGTGAATTGCTATGCATAATAAATTTAATAATAACATTTTATAATCAAAGTTAGGGTTTCTTGCACGTTGCAGAAATAGGGGATCTCTTTTAGTCAAAATTTCTGATTAACTGCTCATATTGGTTTCTCATTTATCGTTCCTAAAATTTATAAAATTTATACATATACTCAGACTACCCTAGCGGACAGCTCTCAGAGCAAGAACTCAGGCCTGGAGGCCTTCCTTGGTCATCCCCACCACCTGGGCCATAGAAGCACAAAGCTTCCCTGGTGAATATAATGCAATTGCTTGTGCTCTGGGACCTCTTTCCTTTGACCTCCAGCTGCCACAGGGTCAAACTGTCAGTGTGATTTTAGTTATTCACTATGTAAGCCTGCCTTCTTGTCCTGATACTCCTATCTAATTTATATTCTTCTAGTCCTGATTCTTTTCATTTTCATTTTTCTCTTTGTCATGTATATTCCTCATAAGTTTCCTCAAACATGTTTTTGTGGGGGGGGGGCAAGACTTTGGGTGTCAAATTAATAAGATTAAAGTCAACTTGCTTAGCAGATTTGTGATTAACATGGAATATTTCCAGGGGGCCTTAAAGATGTCACATACTTGTATGTTTGCCAGCACTATGTCAAACACCAACAAGTTTGAAAAATTATAGCAGGAAATGCTAAAAAGTTAGACTTCTGAGCCTGTTTTATTAATAAGTGCCTTACTGTGCATTAAAATTTCATTCCCAGAAAATTCAAATATTAAATTTTAGCTATTACCTTTTTTACCTTTACAACTAGCATTTCTAAATTAAAAACTAGCCTAATCATGCATGAATTTAAAATAGCAAAACAAAGTTACATTATGTCCACCTTCACTAAATTATTTCATTATATATACCTTTTATAATTAAAAAATTTTAATTGTGGTAAAATACATATGACATAAATGTACCCTCTTAACCATTTTTAAGTGTAGTTTTAGAGGGATAAGTACATCAATTCATTGTGTTACCATCACCACCATCTAGCCACAGAATTCTTTTCATCTTGCAAAACTGAAAGTCAGTTTCATTGTTTTCCATTTATTTATTTTTAATCTTAGAACAGTTTTAGGTTTACAGAAAAACCATGAAGATAATACAGAGGGTACCCATATACCCCTCACCTAGTTTCCCCAATTATTATCATCTATTATTATAGCATACTTGTTACAATTAATGAATGACTATAGATACATTATCATTATGTTTTCCTTTTAATAATCATTTTCATAGGTTCCTGCAGGACAATAAGATTAGATCCATATCCAAGCATTCTTTCAGAGGATTGTACAATCTCATTAAACTGTAAGTACCAATTAATTTGCCTGTTCCACAGTGGTTTGTCAGCCTGTCCCATCCCAGTCCATACCAGCCCTCCTGCCCACAACAATGCCAAGGAGATGTGCAAAGAGCTGAAGGGGCACATAGCATTGCAGCTAAGTGCATGGGATTCTGAGTCATACAGGCTTTCAAGTCCTGACTTCATCCCTCACTTAAGTGTGTGAAGTTTAGCAATTTTTTTTTCCTTTCTAAGAATCAGTTGCCTCTCCTATAAATATAAATTATAACAGTACCTACCTTAAGGTACTGTTGTGAGGAACAAATGAGAAAATTTATAGAAAGAATTAGGCACACTGTGCCAGGCATATAACAAGATCTATCCTATATAATAAAACCCTAATATGCAAATCTACCAAACGGCAGAATGACTGGTCGCTATGACCCACACTGACCACCAGGGGCAGACACTCAATGCAGGACTGCCCTCTGGTGGTCAGTGCACTCCCACACGGGGAGCACCATTCAGCCAGAAGCTGGGTGCATTGCTGGTGAGCAAGCACAGCAGTGGTGGTGGGAGCCTCTCCTGCCTCCAAGGCAGCACTAAGGACTCCCTGGGCCTAAGCCGGCAGGTGGACATCCCCCGATGGGTCCCAGACTGTAAGACGACTCAGGCCGGGCTGAGGACCCTCCCCCCTCCCCATGCACAAAAATGTTGTGCACTGAGCCTCTAGTTATTATATAATGCATTAGTCATGATGACAGGAATAATGATTGAATGAATTTAATCAAAATAAGAAAGTCTGATGATTATTAAAATTCATGAAGGAAAAAAACCCAAAGACTTCTCCAGTTATTCTTTTTCTATTAATCCTGCTTTTATGAACATGCTAGGTGTACCAGTTAATGCGAATTTTTTTCAATAGATGGAGTTACACATATGTTAATATATATGCAATTTGATATGTATACTATTTTGTTGTATTGACAACAAGCTTCAAAACTTCATATGTCAAATTTTCTGAAGGTGTTAACATCATAGATATTTTTACACTTAAAAAATGTCAAATTTCGTGCCAAAAAAAGAGCATTTGTGGGAAGTTTTAATTCGTTATTATTTTGAAGAAAAGTGCCACTGAATACTTCAGGATGCTTATGGTGAAAATGCTCCATCTCCAGATACTTGTGAATGTTAGTGTAGACGCTTTAAAAGTGATGATTTCGATGTGAAAGACAAAGAACGTCTAGGTCAACCAAAAAAGTTTGAA
>NW_006282004.1:643592-646141 GCF_000327345.1 Myotis davidii | reverse complement strand
ACTGGGAATAATTAACCCACCCACCGTATTCACCAGACCTTGCTCCTTCAGGTTACCATTTGTTCTGATCGATGGCACACGCACTTTCTGAGTAGCGCTTCAAAACATATGATGAAGTGGAAAATTGGGTCTCTGAATGGTTTGCCTCAAAACAAGCAAAGTTGAATTGGGACGATATCCACAAATTCCCTGAAAGATGGGGAAATGTGTAGCTAGCGATGGACATTACTTTGAATAAAGCACTTTTGATGTTTCTCTTGAAATTGTGTTTTCTTTGATTACAAAATCCATTATTATTAACCGGTACACCTAGTATAAAGGTTGAAAGAGTAAAACATTTTTTAATTGTGGTAAATACGCTCACATAAAATTGACCATTTTGACCATTTTAAGTGTACAGTTCCATGGCAATAAGTACATCCACCTTGCTTGTAGCCATCACCACAATCCATCTCTAGAACTTTTCTATCTTCTTCAACTAAAACTCTGTACCCATTAAATAATAACTCACCACTCCCCCACCCCTGAACTCTCACAACCACCATTCTACTTTTTGTCTCTATGAATTTGACTACTATAGGTACCTCAGATAGGTGGATTTGTCCTTTTGTGTCAGACTTATTTCACATAGCACAGTGTCTTCAAGGTTCATTCAGATTGCAACATGTGTCAGAATTTCCTTCCCTTTTTAAGGCTAAGTAGTATTTCATTGTATATACCACATTTTGTTTATCCCTTCTTCCATCAATAGACATTTGGGCTGCTTCCACCTTTTGTCTATTGTGAATGATGCTGCTGTGAACATGGGTGCACAAATATTTGAGTCTTTGCTTTCAGTTATTTCAGATATATACCCAGAAGTGGCTTTGCTGGGTCATAAGGTAATTTCTATGTTTGATTTTTTTGTTTTTTTAAGAACATCCATACTGTTTTCCACAGCATCTTCATAGTTTGACATTTTCACCAGAAAAGCACAAGGGTTTCAATTCCTCCAAATCTTCACCAACTAGTTATTTTTTGGAATTTTGTTGGTGTTTGGGTTGTTGTTTTTATAACCATTATCCTAATGGGTGTGACCTAGTATGTCATGGTTAAGAGTAAAGCTTTTTAAAATAGGCCTTCTTAAAATTCCATTTGTAGTTATTGAATGGAAACATAACAACAACAACAAGTCACATGAATAAACAACTCCCTCTATTTTCCTTCCTGCCCCCTTGCTTTCTATTCTAACCCAAGAGACTCCAGCAGATTCCTAGCTTATGGTATCAGAGTTTGGGGTTAAAGGCCACCTAATCATTTTACAAGCAAAATGAAAGAAGCCACTGGAGACTCAAAGCCTTCACAGTCATCATGTTCACCATGTTCTCTTCTCTCCTATCCCAACCCTGCTCTTTCGTGTCTTAGCAAATTAGCCATAGTCAATATTCGACTCATGCTCATCAGCCTCCTCACTATCTTTCTCTCCAAACCCCCTATGACTGTACAAAACGTACTCAACCACATCTTCTTGGTTTAATGTTGCATGGCTGTGGAAGGTGGTAAAGACCCAGAGAGAAAATTTAAAAGTGTCCTCCATCTCTTTCCATGGTTGTTGTGGTGGTGGGTGTTTGTTTGTTTGTTTGTTTTTCATAAAACTGGAATATTGTTCAGCTACTAAAGATGTCACAGATGTTTAGTTTTTCGTAGATAATCCTCACTTACCTGCTCTTCATTCATCCATTAATATTCACCAGCCCTTATAATGTGCAAGTTCCTCAGCTAGACTTCATGGGGAGCCAAGAAAGATAAGTCAGACCAGCTTTCTTCTAGCAGCCTGCACATCAGTGTTTCCGGTACAGCCTTGTACTACTGCTGGGGAGAGGTGGGCCTCTCGTTCTCCAGAAGTTTAGTCTTAGGTGGAGAAACAATCGCAGCATGCAGCCAACAATAGAGAATGATAAAAGAGGTTACTTAATTAACTCCTAAACCTGTGTCATTCAAACCAAAACTGCTGTGTACGATGATTCAGTGAAAGGATGGACCACTCTGTGACCAGAGCAGTGAAGAGTGGCTCTGAAGAGGGACTGGGCTCAACAGATGAACACGGACTGCATGGATGGATCAAATGTCTGTACCTGGTGGATTTCCACTGGCTTTCAAGGGAGCCCCCCGAGGCATTCAGGGAAGTGTAGAAGCTATTCTTCACCTCTTCTTGTGCCCACCTGAGGCTCCGGGTTTGAAAGGGAGGGAAGGAAGTGGTTCTAATATGGGGCATCATCCCTTACCGCCCCTAAGCAAAAGTCAAACTTGGTGGGGGAGGAGGGGGTTCCTGACAGGAGAAATTTTACAGGATGTCGACTTAAGATCTGCCAGAGTGGAGAAAAGAGAGAAATCAGTGTGGTCCTTGTTATCAGTGGAAATGAAACTTGAACCAATACTTGTATATCAAGCATAGGCAGAGAGGAAAAAGAAGAGGAAAGACATTGAAGTGAGAGGCATGGACGGAAACACTGTTATAATAAGCTAGAGGCCCGGTGCACAAAAATTTGTGCACTTGGGGTTGGGGGGAT
>NW_006282004.1:628223-643388 GCF_000327345.1 Myotis davidii | reverse complement strand
CTGTAGGAGTGCACTGACCACCAGGGGGCAGCTCCTGCATTGAGCGTCTGCCCCCTGATGGTCAGTGTGTGTCATAGTGACCAGTCATTCCAAGTCATTCTGCTGTTAGGGTCAATTTGCATATCACCCTTTTATTATACAGGATAATATCTACTGAGTACTGTGACTTGCCAGTGCTGATGCCATGCATTGCCTCAAATGTTACAACAACCCTTAGGAGCAGGCACTAATATTATCTCCATTTCAGAGTTGAAGAAGTAGTGGCTCTCGTAAGTTAATTGCTTGCTTAAGGTTACACTATAAATAAGTAACGCTAGGAATCAAACTGCAGCAGACTCAGAGCAGGGTATTGATGCACTAAAGCAATTGAGCTAGAAATAAACATGGCAAGAGGAGATCAATATAGACGAGAGGGGATTTACTCTGTAAAAGTGTGAGAGGTTGGGGAAGTATGGTGGGGTCAAACTCTTTAGCAAGACATGCCATGTCCTTTTAACCAGAACATGCCTCCCTCCTGCCTGCCTCCCAGGTGCATCTCTTAACTGTCTTCACAGCTCCATGGGGAGGCCACACTGAATTATCTGGCGATCCCTTCACTAGTCACTCTCTTCTTGCCTTTGCATAAGCAATCTCTTCTAACTAGAATAACTTCTACTCATTCTTTGCTTTGTGAATGACATGTCTTCGTCTAAGATTCTTCTCGATCGTGCCTCCTTTTGTAAAGCCTTCCTGCTTCCTCACTCTTTCATGCTCTGCAGCCCCAACCCCAGCAAAGCCAGGTGCTTTCTCCTCTGCATTGTCAGAGTAACATGCATGGTGCACTTCTCGCCTCTCCCCTACGTTGCTGCAATAACCTATTCACATGCTGCTTTCCCTTGAGACTCAAGGCCCTTCAAAGAAATAAATGGTATGCTTATCATAAAGCCATAGAGTAGGTGCTCAAAAAAATTTGATGAATAAATGAATAGATGAATGAAGACATGGCTGATTGGTTTATTGATTGATTGTGAGAGAATTAAAAACTAGACATAAAAACATAAATGATAAAGAACTTTTAGATCCAAAGCCAGGGAAATGGCTTGATGAGAAGAGTATATAAAAAAAAAACTTAAGATGTATGATTATTGTGTTTCATTTTCTTATTATAAAATATCAGGAATACCAATTTTACTGTGGTCATTTCTTCTTTTTCAGGCATCTTAGTAACAACAGAATAACCTTCTTGAAGCCTGGTGTTTTTGAAGATCTCCACAGATTAGAATGGCTGTACGTTTAATTTATGTGGCATTTTATGGTATTGGTTTTTATGTTCTAAAACTGTATAAGTGAATTGATTTTTTTTTCCCTTCTGGCTGGCAGGATAATTGATGATAATCACCTCAGTCAAATTTCCCCACTAACATTTTATGGACTAAATTCTCTTATACTCTTGTAAGTACTAAAATTAAAGCAAATATTTTAATTAAAAGAAAATATATGGATGAAGATTACTGTTTCTCAGAAGGAAGGTGGGGTGGGGAGAGATTATGCATATGTGCATAACCCATGGACACAGACATGGGTGGTGAAAGTCTGGGAGCTGTGCAGAGTGGAGGGGGTCGATGGGGGAAAAAAGGTGGACATATCTAATACTTTCAACAATAAAGATTTTTTTTTAAAGAATGAGAAACAAAAATATTTGGAGGTAAAAGTAATCTTCCTATAGTTCCTATTCTGTTTTTGTTTTGGTTTTTTTTTGTTATTAGTGTTTTGGTGTGGTTTTTTTGGGGGGGGGTATGCTTAAATGTTAAATATTTTGATTTATTTCTACTTTTTATTTTTATAATTTTCCATATTATCAACTGTGGCATTATTTCTCATTCTATCTCTTATTTGAATAATAGGTTGAAAGTTTATGGAAAAGTATTTACTTTAGTGATACTAACTTTCCAAATGCACAACAAAATATAAAAATGATTTTATATTTTTCAGTGAGTTTGTTCCATGTAAACGATAAATCTACATCATTTTTTTTAAAAAAATTACTGCTTTAAGTTAAACAGCATTAAGTTTGGAATTGTAAAACCCTAAAAAAGGATTTACAACTAAAAACCATTACTTAATTATAGTTTATAAGGCTATTTTGTAGTTTTAACCGTTTTTAAGATTTTTCTGTCTTCTACAATTTGAGCCCATCAAAACTGAATACATACTCACAGTGGTATTTTATTGAAATATTCTTAAGCATACCATTACTACCTTATGTTAATCTTGGTAAATAAAAATAACATTCATTTAAAATCACCTCCTTTCTGGTCAGCGTGGCTCAGACCTATGTTGAGCGTTGACCTATGAACCAGGAGGTCACAATTCAATTCCCAGTCAGGGTACATGCTGGGTTGCAGGTTCAACCCCTAGTAGGGGGCGTGCAGGAGGCAGCTGCTCAATAATTTTCTCTCATCATTAATGTTTCTATCTCTCCCTCTCCCTTACTCTCTGAAGTTAATAAAAACATTTTAATTAAAAATAATATCACCTCCTTTTTATTGCCCACTGTTGAAAGGCACTGGCTTTTTTTTTTTTAGTTACTAACATTACTGCTTCCTCCATATGACAGATATTATTTATCTAATTTTACCACTAACAAGCAATGAAGTATAAAACACAGGACAAAAATAAAGAAAACAACTAAATTAACAGATTTCCATGGTTTCATAAGAATAATGATAATACCATGTTTGGCTTAAGTTAAATAAAATAACTAGAAAAAAATGTGATTTTTTAAAATTTCTTTTCTTTTTCAGAGACCTGATGAATAATGTCCTCACCCATTTGCCTGACAGACCTCTTTGTCAGCACATGCCAAGACTGACTTGGCTGTAAGTTCCTCTGTCTTTTCTTAAAGAAGTCAACTAACTTTTCTCGTTTTGCCTGGTTCGTTTGGGTATTAGGTTTTGTAAAATGGTAAATTGTTAATGTCATATCACATTTCCTCAAATGACTTTAACATGATTTTGTTATTAAACATCCCCATCATCAAACTAACTCCTCTAAACTCGCCCCAAAATAAAACATCTCAAAAACAACAACAACAAGCAAAGAAACAAAAACACTTGGAGGCAGAAAGAAGACAGAAGGGATGGCATAGCATCTATATAATATCTCCCCCTTTTCCCTGTTGACCTATCCACTTATTAATATGTACAAAAAGACTAAATTTTCTAAATTCTGCATAGTGAAAATGTGCTACTTCGAATTTAATTTTGAAGTCTAATCACAATAGAATATGTTCCATGAAATGTGTTACCAAATAGCTTTGATTGTTGTAATAAATATCACTCCACTATTCAGAACTCAATTACCCTCTAAATTTTCCTATTAAAATACAGGTAAAATGAAGAAATAAATAACCAAAATAACAATTGAAATATTTGATCAATAAATGTCAAATACAGTACCATATGAAAACTCACTCTGTTTCTTATTATGTAGGAAATTCTCAAATTTTTCTTTAATTCTAAGCCCAAAGTAGATTTAAAATGCCAAATTAAAAGTAAGGGGGAAGCCCTGGCTGGTTTTGCTCAATGGTTAGCGTGTCAGCCTTCAGATTAAGGGTCCTGGGTTTGATTCCAGTCAAGGGCAACCCTAGGTTGTGGGCTTGATTCTCAGTAGGGGGCATGCAGGAAGCAACGGATCAATGATTCTCTCTCATCATTGATGTTTCTCTCTCTCTCCTTCTTCTCTGAAATCAATAAAAATATATCTTTTTTAAAAAAAAACATAAGGGGGAAGAAGCGCTGGCTGGTTTTGCTCAGTTGCTAGACTGTCGACCTACAGACCAAAAGGTCAGAGGTTCGAGTCAAGGGCATGTACACGGGTTGCAGGTTTAATTCCAGGGCCCGGTAGGGACTCTCAGGAGGCAACCAGTCAAAGTATCTCTCTCACATCAATGTGTCTCTCTCTCTCCTCCCCCGGCTTCTCTTCCACACTCTCTCTAAAGATAAATGGAAAATGAGATCCATGGTTGAGGATTTGAAAAACAAAAAGTAAGGGGAAAGTTAGAGTAAGAAACTATTTTTGTAAGAAGTGACAACTATCAACCTGATAATAAAGCAGGAGGGAGAGGTACTATAAAAAGCAGACATAGTAATTCAAACATACTATAGTTTGGAACTATTTAGGGGAAGGTAAATATCTCAGAAATCATGACTTGGTCCAGAGGGCATCTTGGTGTAGTCATTATGGAAAGGGCAAATTAAGTTTAATATCCTGTGTTGTAATTGAATTTTGGCTCAGATCAATACATTAATAGTTAACCATGCTCAGTAATCCAAACTTAGTCATAAGTAAATTAGCAATGAAGGAATCATGCATTGAGACCAGAAGCAAATATGGGAGATACTAAGCTTTCCCTTTGCTTTAAAAAAGACAGCTATATATCACTTCAGATAAAAATAAAAATTATTAAGATTTATTACTAAAAAATGGACTTTTAAAATGTTTAAGTTTTAGCTAGCCAAACAACTCATTCCATGTACATTCCTGATAGTGACTGTTACCCTGTTTTAATGCTAGTAATAATTTTTACTTAATAAGTATGTATGTCTTTTAAAATAATTGTAATATCTTTACCTTGCCCATGAACTTTTATTTAGCAAGTATAAACTAGAAAATCTGATCGATGTGTTGGCCTAAATAAATAAATAAGTTTAACTCTGATTTAGTGAAAAAATACACATAAAATAAAAAGACATATGATAGCCCAGGATAATATGCTTGCAAAATATATGACAGACAACAGATTAAAACTTTTAATATGGCTCTTTCAAAGCAATTTTTAAAACTGTAAACATTATAGTAAAGGTAGAGAAATTTTCAAAGGAAGCAACATAGGTAATAAATAAGCATATGGACAGATGGGCAATAGCTGAAGGAAGGTGAACTAAATATCAAGAGAGTGAAGTAAACTTTTAATTTGAGATAAGAGTGAGCAAGATTATATATGGGTTGAAGAAGCTATATATATATATAATTTGAATATATAGAAAACAGGGAAGCTATATTATGGAGCAAGGTACTGGAAGACGTGGAAAAGGATGGAAATGTGATACACACAGAGCAATGAAATAAAGGAACTAACCTTACTACAATCAACATGGCTCAATTTCAAGAACATAATATGAATTACAAATAAACTATACAGGTTGGGCATACAAGGATATGGAGAACTATTAACATACTTAATAAGTTAACTCTAATTGATGTATATCAAACTGCAGAGTCCCTTCTCAATAACAGAACTGGTTTATTTGGGACAGGAATGTACCCAGTCAAAACACTACCTTCCAAAACTTCCCTACATCTAGAGCTATCCACATGACTAACCTCTAACTAATGAGGCTGAAAAAGTATAGTGTGGCACTTCTGGGAAATCTCCTTGAAGAGAAAAAGGCAGACCTTTCTTTTCCTTCCTTATCTAGAACAAATGGATATTATGGCCAAGCATTATCTTGGACCATGAAGACTAGGACATGTGAACAGTGAATGTGAAAGATCTGGGTTTTTAACAGCTTTGTAAAACTGCCATACTAGCTCTGGACTGCCTAATTCTAGATTATTTTTTCTTAAAAAGAATTCCTTACGTATTTATGCGGTTATAGTTAGGTCTCTGTTATATGTATCTGCACCAAATCCTAATAGATATAAAACTGCAAACAAAGAATGCCCAAAGAGCATTCACTGAAATTGACCATATATTTTAGGACATACACAAACCAAACTTGAGAAAACATATGGAGGGATTGGCCTAAAAACAGGAGAAGGGCTATCTCTTCCTCTGAGACTAGAAAGAGACCAGGTGCACTTACAGGTGAGTCTATAGATGTTGGGCAGAAAGTCAAAGGCTTTTCCCTGGTATAAAGAGAAAAATGAAATGATTTGATTCAGAGGCTCATCAAGTTGGAAAAGTGGTCTAAACAAACAAACCACCACCACCAACAACAACAACAAAACCACTCTTTTCAACTCCCTAAAAGCTAGGAGCTGGACAACAAGAAGCAGGTTTGGATGCTTCAGCTAATATGTATGCTGCAAACCAGATCCCTGCATGTCAAGGACCAAAACCTCTAATTGTAGGAAGAAAGCCAAAGCCAACTTACAACTCAAGGTTAAAACAAATTTAAAATTAAATAAAACTAGCAGTGTAATCAAAAGTCCCTAATTTGAAGTTTCATAAGTAGCTAATATCACCTAAGGATATTTTCTGAGGCTTAAGAGAGCATCACCACCTAGTGGTAGATTCATGGAACAGCAATAAATATTATGAAAGGCCAAAGCTTTGGCCAAACCTAATGACTATAAGTGCTTAGTTTCCAATTTAAGAACATAATTTTTCTTTAAAAGAATGTTCTAGAGCAGTGGTTCTCAACCTTCTGGCCCTTTAAATACAGTTCCTCATGTTGTGACCCAACCATAAAATTATTTTCGTTGCTACTTCATAACTGTAATGTTGCTACTGTTATGAATCGTAATGTAAATATCTGATATGCAGGATGGTCTTAGGCGACCCCTGTGAAAGGGTCATTCAACCGCCAAAGAGGTCGCGACCCACAGGTTGAGAACCGCTGTTCTAGAGTATTGTATTCCATGTAGTACACAAATCCCTTCTACACAATTCTTGAGTTATGGTACTACCTCTGTAAAATATCTATAGTGAGACAAGTTGCTTCTCTGAACACCATAGATGGCGAGCTTAAACTTAAAATGTTTTGTGTCTTTCAACCAGTAAATCTAATTTTGCAACCTGATACAACATAAGAAAACCCTATATCTTCTACAGCCTCACTTCAAATATATCTCTCGTTTTACTCTTCTCTATTATAAACACACCCTTTTCACCCTAGCTGGTTTGGCTCAGTGGATAGAGCATCGGCTGAAGGGTCCTGGGTTTGATTCTGGTCAAGAGTACATGCCTGGGTTGCAGGCTCTATCCCCAGTAGGGGGCGTGCAGGAGGCAGCTGATCAATGATTCTCTCTCATCATTGATGTTTCTATCTCTCCCTCTCCATTCCTCTCTGAAATAAACAAAAAAATATACTTTAAAAAATAATAATAAATAAATACGCCCTTTTTTCCAAATGACTTGATTTCTAGATCCCTTACACCCAGATCTGACAGAGATACTTTGATTTGTCAATATCTATTTTTTATTGCAGTGCCCAAAATAAAACTAACTCTCCCAGATGTAGCCTAACCCACAGAATATCGCACTTCTATTATTGCTACGCATGTTTCCCTTACAGATTTTAGTAGCTGTGTCACACTTTAGCTCATATATTTGCGTCATGATTGTCCCTCTAGGTCTATGTTATAGGGTGACCAGTAAACTCAGTGTTGGTACTGATGAGATTTAAGAATCAGCATTTACTTTTGAAAGTATATCCCTACCCTCAGCTAATTCTGAGGGTCTGCAAACATTCACCGTAAACCAAACAATAAAAGAGTACTTTCATGATAACTACAAGGGAATAATAAAGCATAAACAGTCTGACAAACTCAGCTGCTTAGACCAGGCTCCTGACAGTGACTAAGTCACGCAGCAGGAGAGTTCAAGTAGGGTCAATAGGGTGTCGCAAGAAAATATATACACATACTTTGAATAATTATAAAGGCAGTGTTTATTAAAATGCATTTCATCTTCAATATTGAGCTATCAGCTGTTAAAGTGTGAATGTGTTTCTTTGGGACACCCTCCATATGTAATCCCTAAACTGGGAGTGGACAGCCAAGAATAGCCTGTGGGGATTCCTCTGTAAAAACCTGTGTGGCAATATAATAAAGCAATGATGTTATTTATAGTGGGAAAAGCTAGTGAAAAATTTTTTCTGAGGAGTATTTAGGCAAGGGAGGTAGAAGCTAAGTATTGTTTTGGCAGTAGCAGCTTCTGCAGGCTGCAGCAGAATAGGGTCACACCACTTAGAGAAATGCCATTGGTAACTCTAGACAGATGCTTAATACAGTCCACTATGAAATCTCTGTTAATAGTGAGTGTCTACCATAACAAAGATTTTCAATTTGACTTCTCATTCTTTTCACATTTCTCAGAATGACATATGTGCCCATATGAACACATGATATAGGTATGGTGATTCAAACAATTTTTATAATTAACTGCGAAAAAAGAAACATTAAATATATGTAAATATTATTTCAGCTATTATGTAAGTGGCTACCTGTAAGAATCTATATAAAATAAACAGCATGTGAAATGATTTTATTAGAAAGCAAATAATTCTCAACCAATTTATTTCTGTCTATGATTAAAATTTAGCTTTATCATCTTTTATGTTTCAGGGATGTTGAAGGCAACCATATCCATAATTTAAAAAATATGACTTTTACCTCCTGCAGTAGTTTAACTGCTTTGTAAGTAATGTTTTATCCTTCTCAAATAATGTTATATCTCTTTACAAAGAAAATGAATCATTTCTGTGAACAGTAGCTAGCATAAACATGCGTAGTAATTGACGGCAAATGTTCACTATCAGCTTGAAGTTTTTTGAAACTGAAGCACATTGGCAAAATTGCTGAAGTTCAAATTAAGGGTAACCACAGAGTCTCAATAGACATAAATCGTCACAATGTCACTGTATTATCTGAGGCCTGTTTTTCCCAATCTGAAATAAAACCCATTTTAGTGGAAAGAAATTCTTAGAGACCACAAAGAATCTGTCCCTGGGTCTCAGTATGAGAAACACTATAAGCAAAAGTCTTACTCTATGAGAATACTTGCTCTTTGCAAATTATTACTGCAAAAATAGTGAGGGGGGATTAATTATAATCAAAAATGTTTTAGAAATACTGCAGAATGTTCACAACCTAAGTATATAATTGTGGACACCAGGATAAAGCTTAGAATGTTACTGAGTATCGTTTACCCTTATGCCTCTCTGGCCTATTTTAAATTCACACTGCCTCTTCCATGAAAGTGAAGGATTCTGGGGCTTCCTTTAATATAAAAATACAGCGGCCTAATACACAGTTGATTTTTCCAGGAGAATGTTTTTCAAACTGTGAGCTGCAACTCACAAGTGAGTGGTGAAAGTAATGTAGTATGTCCTGACCATAATTTAAAAAAATTGAATTGAATGGAATAAAAATATCAGAGTGTAATTTCCATAATTAAATGTATTGTTTCAAGCATCTTGGATTGTGTGGTTGTATATTATGTCCCAAAGTAAAATGCATTTCTTTTACTGTAGGTTACCATAGAAAATTTTGAAAACCATCATGTTAGAATATGCAGGGCTCCTGTGTATTGGCAATGCAATAGCTACCACTAAAACAACAATAACTTTTCTCCAATTATGCCTCCCATTGTAATGGATTCAGGCCACTGAAATAATTGAACTCTTCTGCAGTGAGTTCAGCAGTCCTCAGATGCAGGATGCTCTATATTAATCATGCAAAATAGTTCGTATGGATGTTCACTTTAATTGGCCAAAAGAAACCAAATTGCACCCAGCCAGGTGTGGCTAGCAGTTGAGCAACGACCCAGGAACCAAGAGGTCACTGGTTCGATTCTTAGTCAGGGTAGATGCCCAGGTTGTGAGCTTGATCCCCACTGTGGGGTATACAGGAGGGTACACATAATGATACATATTGGATATGTATCAAATATATATCCAAAAAACTTAGAACTTCTTTTTTGTTCTACTTGTGTTTGCTTTTTAAACCTGTGCATGATGTTAATTATGTTTCCTCTTGGTCCAGAGATATTAGGAGGAGGTGGTACTGGTTTGGAGTAGTTGGAGGAAATAAATACTTAAGGATGAGACAAGGCCAATATCCAAGCATGTCACACAACGTTTAAAGAATTGGGAATCCTTTGACTTTTCTATGAGTTAGTCCTTTATGCCAGCTCGTCCACATGAGATCCTGCAGAATTGAATTGTCCAGAGTTACGGTCATCATTCAGCATCCCAAACTAGAGCTCTAACTTGGTCCAATTTAAGCTAGACTTCCTTCAGCAACTCCACCCTAAGTTACATCAACTTCCAAATATGTATGAATGATAATTGTTTAGGGGATATTTTGTTAGACAGACATGCTACGTGGGCTGAAGAAGTGACTCTAAAACAGCTCCCTAATGCTCTCATGGTCTGATATTCAGACTGTTCTCAAGAGTTGAGATTTTCACTATTTCCCTTGCAAAGCTCTTCCCCATTTCACTTTAAAATTGGAATGTTTTATTTTTGTCATTATTAAAAGATTTGGAAATTTGAGATTAAAATTAGGTTGAGTAACACCATACTCCTCCAGATTATCTTGATGTGAAAAGTGCACTATATATAATTACCTTTGTTTTTGCAGGCTGTTCATCTCCTCTAATAACTCATTTATCAAGAAGCTATAATGTGTGTGTTGTTTTTTCACTTTCAGGATAATGGGGGAAAACAAAATTAATGACCTAAAAGAAAATGCTTTTGCACCTCTCCAGCAATTAGATGAATTGTAAGTTTGATTAAACACATAATGATAAAAATTTTCTTCCAACTGTTGTAGTCCATATTTGCTATGTATATATGCTTTTATACATTAAGAGATCTTTATTATCTCTTTTCCTAGCATAATTTATATACACCTTGGGCCACAAAGGAATTCTGAGAGCATATAAAAATGTGTGTTAATGAAAAATATAAAATAGATATTTGAGGAAAATGAAGTAAAGGAAACAGATGCAGAGAAAAGAATAAATTTAGGGTAAATTTAATAAATAAAATACATCCGACACCACTCTGTTCCACTGCTAGAGGGACAGCAAATTTGTCTTGAAGTTTCCTAAAGAGTTAGGATTCAGAGACCATTAAGATAAAGGGACTTCACTTTGCTAATTCTGAAACCAGAGGGTAATCTCTGATTCATAAAGAAATTAAACACTGCCATGCGTACATCCCAACCTATATTAATAGAAGAGAGAGATCAATTAAATCAGCTATTTATATGTCCCTTTTTTAAAATCAGTAACAATTCCAAAATAAGACCCAAAGTATGGAGGCATGGAACAGATTGTCACTCCCTTTTTTAAAACTTTTAGAGTTCTAGTAATTAATATTAGTCATCAATAGCATTGTTAAAAGTGCTATTAATCAAGTATAGAACAATAAATAAAATCTTAAGAAAATAATAGGACTTTTTCAATTATTTCCCTAGGGACTTAAGAAATAATAAGATTGAACATCTTTCACCGAATGTATTTAAGGATCTAAAGGAGCTCTCGAAATTGTAAGACTGATATTTTGTCACTTCATTTCTTTAATTTTTAATTTTTTATGTTTTAAATTGTGATCAAATATGTACACATAAAATTACCATTTTAACTATTTTTAGGTGTACTGTTCAGTGGCATTAACTACATTTACTTTATTGTAAAAACATCACCACCATCTATCTCTAGGACTTTTTTATCTCCCCAAACTGAAACTCTATACCTGTTTAACAATAATTTCCCATTATCCCCCCACACACCAACATCCACCACTCTGTGTTCTGTCTATAAATTTGACTCCCTCGGGTATCTCATATAGGTGGAATCATAATATTTGTCCTTTTGTGACTTGCTTATTTCACTTAGCATGTCTTCAGATCCATCCATTTTGTAGCATGTGTCAGAATTTTTGAGTATTATTTTTCTAAATAATAATATTAATTCTATAATTGTATTTATTTAATTTTATAATTAATGAATTAATATAATTGTTCACAATAACAATCTACTGTATGTATATACCATAATATGTTTATCCATTCATCCATTGATGGACACTTGAGCTGTTTCCACCTTTTAGCTATTGTAAGTAATGCTGCTATGAACATGGGTGTACAAATATCAGTTCAAGACCTTGTTTTCACCCTGACTGGTTTGGCTCAGTGGATAGAGCGTCGGCCTGCAGACTCAAGGGTTCCAGGTTCGATTCCAGTCAAGGGCATGTACCTTGGTTGCGGACACATCCCCAGTAGGGGATGTACAGGAGGCAGCTGATCAATGTTTCTCTCTCATCGATGTTTCTAACTCTCTATCCCTCTCCCTTCCTCTCTGTAAAAAGTCAATAAAATATATATATTTTTTAAAAAGACCTTGTTTTCACCCAGCCTTTGTGGTTCAGTGGTCGAGCACTGACCTATGAACTAGGAGGTCACTGGTTCAATTCCAGGTCAGGACACATGTCCAGATTGCAGGCTCAGTGTGCAGGAGACACCTCTTGATATTTCTACCTCTCTATCTCTCTCCCTTCCTCTCTCTAAAATCAATAAAAACATATATGTGTGTGTGTGTGTGTGTGTGTGTGTGTGTAATTTTTAAAAAAAAAAAAAAACAACCTTGCTTTCAGTTCTTTTTATATGTAGCCTCAGAGTTGTTGGATCAACTCTGAGGTCACATATTCTTAATTTTTCAAGGAAAATTATATTCTTAATTTTCAAGGAAATATCATACTGTTTTTTCATAGTGGCTACACCATTTTCCTTTCTCACTGGTAGTGTACAATAGTTCCAGTTTATCCACAACTTCAACAACACTTTTTATTTCCTATTTTGTTAATAATAGCTATCCTAATGGATCTCGTGTTTTTTACTTGCATTTCCCTAATGTTTAATGATGTTTAATATCTTTTAATTTGCTCATGCATTTGTATATTTTTTGGACAACTTATAATATTAAAGTATTTTACCCATTTTAAATTGTGTTTTGTTATTGTTGTTCTTGAATTATAGAAGTTCTTTATATATTTTACATATTAAATCTTTTCAGATATGATTTGAAAATACACTCTCTCATTCTGTAGGTTGCTTTTTCACTCTGTTGATAGTATCTTTGATGCACAAAAGTTTTTAATTTAGATGTAGTCCAATTTTTCTATCTTTTCTTTTGTTTCCTATGCTTTTGGTGTCATATGTGAGAAATCTTTGCCTATTCCAATGTCATGAACCTTTTCCCCTTGATTTTCTTCCAATAGTTTATAGTTTTAGCTTTTATATTTAAATCTTTGATCTACTTTGAGTTAATTTTGTAAATGGTGTAAGCCAGCAATTTTCAACCTTATTCATCTCGTGGCACACATAAACTAATTACTAAAATTCTGTGGCACACACAAAATATATTTTTGGCCAATATGAAAAAAAAATAGGTGTACTATTGATTCATTCACACCAGACCGCTATTGTTAGGTTGGCTGTTGTCATTTTTTATTTGACAATCTAAGGGAAAAGAAGTCAGTGTCCCTCACTAAATAGTCAGGTATTGCATGTTTCAAAAATTCTTGTGGCACACAGGTTGAAAATTGCTGGTGTAACCTATGGGTCTATAGTCTTTTTTTTGGTATGTGGATATCTATCTAGTTTTTCCAGCACCATTTGTTGAAAATACTACCCTTTCTCCATGGAACAGTTTGACACCCTTGTTGAAAACCATTTGACCATATACATAAGAGTTTATTTCTGGGATCTCTATTCCATTGGTCTACACAGGGGTGGGCAAAAGTAGGTTTATGATTGTAAGTACATGAAACATAGTTTATTCCTATATTATTATTTATTAACTAGAGGCCTGATGAATGAAATTCGTGCAAGGGGCTTGGCTCTCACAGCCTCAGAGGCTTGCCTTGGCCCTTGCAGCCTGGCTTGGTCCGGAAGGTCATCCAGAAGGACATCCGGAAAGGCGTTAGGCTGTCTGATCTAATTAGCATATTACACTTTTATTATTATAGATTATTGTATTATCTATTCGTATTACAACTGTAAACATACTTTTGCCCACCCTTGTATATCTGTCTTTATGCCAGTACCACATGGTTTGATTACTGTATTTTTGTAGTACATTTTGAAATCAGGAAGTGTGAGACCTCCAACTTTGTCCTTCTTTTTCAAGATTATTTTGGCTATTCAGGCTCCCTTGAGATTCCACATGAACTTTAGGATATTTTTTTTTCTGTAATCTATATTGGGGTTTTGATAGAAATTGCACTAAATCTGTAGATTACTTTGGGTAACATCTTAACAGTGTAAGTCTTCCAATTCATAAGCACAGAATTTATTGATGTCCTCTTTATTTTCTTTCAGCAACATTTTGTTTTCAAAATATAATTCTTTCACCGATATATTGAATTTTCTCCTAAGTATTTTATCCTTTTGATACTATTATAAGTGGAATTGCTTTTCTATTTTATTTTGGATTTTTCATTGTCAGTGTATATAAATACATTTGGTTTTGTACTTGGGAATTTTGCTGAATGTGTTTATTAGTTATAACATGTATTTTGTGTGTGTGTGTGTTTGAAATCTTTAGGGCTTTCTACATATAAGATCATGTCATCTGTGAACAGAGGTCATTTTACTTCTTCCTTTCTAATTTGGGTGCTTTTTATTTCTTTTTATTGCCTAGTTGCTCTGGCTAGGACTTCCAGTACAATGTTGAAAAGAAGTAATGCACATGGACATCCTTGTCTTATTACTACTGGTTTTAGAGAAAAAACTTCCAGCCTTTCACCACTGACTATGATATTGGCTGTGGACTTTCGTATATGGCCTTCATTATGTTAAGATAGTTTGTTTCAATCCCTAAACTGTTGAGTCCACTTTTGTTTTTTGTTTTTTTTATACATTTCATTTTTCAATGTAATTCTTCCTCTCTTTTCGTCTTTCTGTAATCACCACCCCCCAGGGACACCCCTATTCCTCACCCCCACCTAACTAATGGTCCAATCTAGAGTAAATGTCTTAAAAAGAGAACTTGCCCTGAGAAACTTCTTTTAATCAATGATTCTTGTTTCAAGGTGTTGTTTTACAAAGACTCAGAAGTTTTCTACATTCAAATTCTGCTGTACTATCTGATTTACCTCTTTGTTCCTAGCTAGAGCCTTTTACTTTTAATTATGCCTCACAAATTGCTACAACATACCACTCTTTGACATATAATTTATGTAAAAAATTCTCAATGTGATTCTATGAATTCAAATTTTTAAAAATTTACCTTTATTATTAAAAGTATTCCAGATGTGCCCTTTGTTTGTTTGTTTTCCCATTGACCCCCCTCTACACCCCAACCCAGGCCTTCATCACTCTATTGTCTGTGTCCAAGGGCTCTGCACATATGCATATAAATTCCCCAGGTTAATCTCTCCCCACCCACCC
>NW_006282004.1:612792-628084 GCF_000327345.1 Myotis davidii | reverse complement strand
CTTCTCTCTGAAATTCCTCAGTCTGTGCCATGCTCTGTGTCTAGGTTTTTCTATTATTTAAACCATACCTGATTCTAGGCAAATGTGAAGTAAGTGTGGCTCCTCTCTGGGTACCCTACCATGTTTCTGGTAGGAGCTATTTCTTGACAGCTCCACCTCCATGCTCATGTCTTAGTCTTCTCTCTCTCTCTCTCTCTCTCTCTCTCTCTCTCTCTCTCTTTCTCTCTTTCTCTCTCTCTAGTTCTCTCTCTATCTGTAGATAGATAGAGATAGATAGATAGATAGATAGATAGATAGATAGATAGATAGATAGATAGATAACTTACACAATTATAGAGTACTTCCTAAGAGCCAGGAACTGTTTTATCTACATTAATTCATTTAAATGCTAATGTACGCTATGGAGCATGTGCTATTACTGCAATTTTTTGTTGATGTTTAAAAGTAACACAAAGTTAGCAGATATACTTTTATCTATCCTCAAGCAGTTTCCAGAAATAACTTATTGCTGCCTTTTTTTTAAAACACAGGAGTCTTTCCTATAACCCAATCAAGAAAATTCATGCAAATCAATTTGATTCTCTTGTCAAACTCAAGTCTCTGTAAGTATGTGCTTATGGGGATGTTTTATGATAAAATTGTTATTTGTATACTAATAGCTAATAAATTCGATGAAATAAGATTTATAGAATCTTTCAAATCAGAAGATTTATTCCCAGGATATTAGTTAAGCTCTATAAAAACATATATAATGAGTGCACACTGGACTATAAGCAGATAACTATTGGTTTTATCTTATATATTTGTAAACTAAAAATTAGATAACGATGAATCATTTCAAATTTTTCTATAATCACCAGGAGCTTATATTGGATTGATTGCTTCAATCCTCTGAAGGCACCTATGCATATTCATTCCTCCATTTGCACTGGATTTCTAAGATTTATATGCCACCTTTATTCCAAGAGCGAATATTCTAGATTACATAAATCATCCCTGGTACCATAAAAACATACTCTGATAGGATCTAAGAATTGCCTTAAAAGATAAGCTTCAGTTCATTTAGGTGTTCCCTTAGCAAAATGACATTTTATTAGAAAAAAAATTTTTTTTTAATTATTAGGAATTTTTCAAAAATATAAAACTCCTCTGCCATGTTAATATTGTCTGAAAGATAGTGCTTGTTTATTTACTCTGCAAACATTTATTGAGTGGTTACTATCACAAAGCATTGTGACATGTTTGAGCATACAAAAAAAATTCAAATAAGGGAGATGTATATGGGTATATGTGAATAACAGAATCAAAAAGGTGTTGGGGAAGTGCCTAGGGCAGGCTGAGTACGAATGTTTAGTTTAGAGTATATGTTAACTAACAGCATTTTATTAAATTGTCCTTCACAAAACCTCATTTTATTTTACCCTGTATAACATGTTATTTTGATTATGAATTTGATATTTTTAGCAGTCTAGAAGGAATTGAAATTTCAAATATCCAACAAAGGATGTTCAGACCACTTATGAATCTCTCTCACATGTAAGCAAATGCTTTTCTTGTTTTTCACCTTGATTTTAATATTTTATGTTTCCACATGTATTGTGCTAATGCATCCATACCCCCAATCCATGCCATCTGTTAACATTTTCTAGTGACTAACTTGCCTAAACAATAATTAACTCTTAAGTGTTAATATTGAATGGGGTGACATTTAGTTTCCATGGTTTGGTAGAATCAAAGATTTTTGAATGTCAGAGAACATGAGTATGGAGGGAACCCTCTAAGCTTCGTAAGTTCTCCTCACTCTTACACCACTCATAAATATTGATGTTTGCCCAATGATCTGGTAATTTGTACACATAGTATAAGTGCTACCAAATAAAGTAGGAATTATAAGCAACATAAGATAATTATAAATAAATAATTGCTATAAATGGAGGAAGCTAAAAGTGCCCTCAATGTCGGGATATAACTGAAGCAAGTGTGTATAGATACCACGGTAAACGAAAAATATTTTATTCAGACAGTGTGTCTGATTGTGCCATTGATTAGATGCTTTAGAAACATTTTCTTTAATTGAATGCAGTCTTCTAACAGGAATTAGAATGATCTCCTTGTCAGAATAATTAATTCTCAATAACTTAGAAAGTGTCATGTCAGTCACCACCACTCTATCATCTTGCTTTACATTTTAAATCTAACATAAGACGGTCTGTTTTTGTTTTCCATTATTCCTCAGAAGTAAGACTTGTAAAAGTTTCCTTGGTTCCACACAACATAAAATACTTTGATTAAATTAAGCAAATTAGAATTTATTGGAAGAAAATGATTTAGCTCCCAAAACCCAACAAACAACTCAAGAAACAAACTTGAATTGAGCAGACACCATGGCAGATCTAGGTATGCAGGCAGCAAGAGTTAAACAAGACAATTTACTGTAATTGTCAAGCTTTTATCTTGTATCACTACTAACTCTTTATATTGTAAAGATCATTTATATTTTTGGCCAGAGTACATAACGTTAGAGGCAAAAAGGTCTCATTTTATCCCAATTTCTGCATTTATTAGAAAATTTCCTAGCAAATAATGTGCTTCTATGGACGATTCATCTCCTCCTGCTGATACTAATACCTATCTCATGGAGTTAATTTGAGAATTTGTTCCTGAAACCTAGCAGATGCTCAATAAATAGTGTTGGTGTTGGTGGTAACACAATAATAATTTTTTATTATCCAGGTAATGTCTTTATCCAGCAAAGGAGGTCTCTCTATTGATAAAAGAATTCCCTCCACAGATATGTTCCAAAATCCAGTGTAAGAGATAGGCATACTAGCAAGTGGTTATAGGACACACAACTTCTGTAACAAAAAAGCCATGGAAGCACAGAGAAGAGAGCACTTAACTCTCCCTTCCCCAGAGGATTCAAAAGCAAGATCAGTGGCAGCAACAATAGGAACCATGTAACAGTGCGTTTACATATACTAAACACTAAATACCAAAAATATTTTCATTGATGCGTTCTCTCTATCACATGTTAACAGTTTATTTATATTCTAAGACATGGCTAGCATTTGGATATTCATTACGCCTACATGCTGCTCTCACCCACATGTTCTTTTACAATAACAATCAAGTTAATGAGAATTAAACTTACGTTTAAAGCTGCAGTATTCCTAATGTTTTACATCCCGCTGAGTCTCATTAGTAAGACATTGCATTTTCTTTCTACTGAGAAAATGTAGAAAATACATATTTATGGATAGTGAGGCCAGATTAAATTTAAAATCTTATTTTACCTCCTCTTTGCATACCAGCTATTTTAAGAAATTCCAGTACTGTGGATATGCACCACATGTGCGCAGCTGTAAACCAAACACTGATGGAATCTCATCTCTAGAGAACCTCTTGGCAAGCATCATTCAGAGAGTGTTCGTCTGGGTTGTGTCTATAGTTACATTCTTGGGAAACATCTTTGTCATTTGTATGCGACCTTATATCAGGTCTGAGAACAAGCCGCATGCCATGTCCATCGTATCTCTCTGCTGTGAGTATTTCCTGACTGAAGAGGAACTCTAGTTTCAAAATATAGGAAAGCATTGCTATTCGAAAATTAGTAAACAGGGGACAGACATAATTATGAGATTTTAAATTTTTCTCCTTTTCGCTTATATATTGTTTTCACATTCACTACAATGAAAATAAAATTTCTTTAGTGATGAGAAAGAAAATAAGTTTTATTTTATTTTTCCAGTCCCCCGATCCCCCTCCCCTCTGACAGCTGTCGGTCTGTTCCATGCATTCAGGCCTCTGGTTCTATTTTGTTCATCAGTTTATTTTGTTCATTAGATTCCACATGTAAGTGAGATCGTATGGTATTTGTCTTTCTCTGACAGGCTTATTTCACTTAGGGTAGTAATCTCCAGGTCCATCCATGTTGTTGCAAAAGGAGAGATTTCCTTCTTTCTAACAGCTGTGTAGTATTCCATTGTGTGGATATACCACAGCTTTTTTATCCCCTCATCTTCTGACGGGCACTTGGGCTGTTTCCAGATCTTAGCTATTGTAAATTGCTGAGGTGATATTTCATTATGGTTTTAATTTGTATCTTTCTTATGATTAGTGACCTTGAGCATTTTTTCATATGTCTATTGGCCATCTGTATGTCGTCTCTGGAGAAGTTTCTATTCATGACCTTTGCCCATTTTTTAATTGGATTGTTTGTTTGTCTTCCTGGTGTTGAGTTGTGTATAAGTTCCTTACATATTTTGGAAATTAACCCCTTATTTGATGTATCATTGGTGAATATGAAAATGAGTTTTAAAAGAAGAAAACGCAATCACTTTACACAGATTAATGAAGTTCTCATTTATTACTCTCCACATAAACAAGCTCTTATTTATTAGTTTTAGGTTTCTTCTCTGGCGGCATCATATATTATTAAAGCTTGTAAATCTTTTACTATGGATAAAACCTTTCATGGTCATATTTTATATCTAGAGCTATATTTACTTTTTTGTTTGAATGTCCAATTCATAAATATTGACTTAGTTGTTTTTCTGGACTCTGAGATCCTAGAACCTTTTGCAGTCATAATTTGAAACATCTACAGAAAATGTTTTTAGTTCATATGAAATATTTTAAAGTTTTTGAAATGTGATCGCAGGCTAATATGTTAAATGAGGACTACAAAGAAAAATAAGCATGAAACTAGCCATCAGGATGTTCATAGTGTAAGTAAAGTGGTCTGTAATTTACCTATAGTCTCTCAAGCAACCATCAATCTACATATTGTGTGCTGTCCCTAATCCTATCCTCATTCAAAGTCTAATGTCCAATTGTGTGAGGGTTTTTTTCATTGCAAGCTACCTAAGAAATTATTTACTACTTTGTATTGTTAGTATTGTTAGTTACAAAATTTTGAGGACTCTCAATTTCCTTGGTGAAGGCCAGAACATAATTTCAGGATTTAAGGATAAGGTCAGCCTTATGATTTATACACTGATATGATTTTAGGAAATTTGTGTAGACTGCTTGTGCAGTCAGAAAAAAACCTTATCTACTTTCAGATATGTAATGTTTGCTTAAAAAGCAAATACACTAAGTAGGGCATTACATTGACAGCTAATTTGGGGGATGGGAGGACCTAAAATGAGACAGAGAAATGTAAAGAAAAAAAAAAAAGGAACTGAGAATCAGAGAGAACAGGCCTGCTTAGGCCAGCTCTGAGTAAATAATGTAAGTCCCCTGAAATTGTACTGACCACAAAGCACATCAGAATTATTCGTATTCTAAATTATTGGCTTCAAAATTCAGTCATTCCTCCATCACAGCAACTTCTGGATTATTCTCTCTGGGATTTTGGATGATGTCTTTAGCTTGTTAAGCTGGGAGATTTTCAGTGGAAGAGGTGAACCAAGTAATAACATCCCCATCTTGGTCCCTAATCCAATGCTCAATATAATTGCATTTTATTCATTTATTCGACACTTTTGGGTGATGGAGCTAGAATGAAAAACATAGCAGACAAGATCCCTGCTCTCTCACATTTAATGTTCAAGGAGAACAGAGAAACGATTACTTTCTAGTTGTAAAGGACATTATAAACATGGTTATCAAAGAGAGTTGAAGAGGCTCTTACCCATAAATGAATTGTTATAATAAAAATTAGCTGCCCTAAGATGGAAAAAACTTGGCTAGTTTGTTTTTGGGTTTTTTTACTAAAATATTAGCTATATTATGTATTTATATTATTACATATACTCAAATATTAATACTTATTGTTAAGTCTTTTATACCTATTTATTTCTCTAAATTTGTGACATTTACTGATCCCTATAGGTGCTGACTGCCTAATGGGAATATACTTATTTGTGATTGGAGCCTTTGACCTAAAGTTTCGTGGAGAATACAATAAGCATGCACAGCTGTGGATAGAGAGTTTTCACTGTCAGCTTGTGGGATCTTTGGCCATTCTCTCTACGGAAGTATCAGTATTACTTTTAACATTTCTGACAGTGGAAAAATACATCTGTATTGTGTATCCCTTTCAATTTTTAAGGCCTAGAAAATGCAGAACAATAACAATGTTGATTCTCATTTGGATTATTGGGGTTATAGTGGCTTTCGTTCCATTGAGCAATAAGGAATTTTTCAAAAATTACTATGGCAGCAATGGAGTATGTTTCCCTCTTCATTCAGAAGACACCGAAAGTATTGGAGCCCGGATTTATTCCGTGACAATTTTTCTTGGTAAGAAAATCTGTATTATGAGCCCTTTCCTACAAGTGTTACAATAAATCACCACATGAACCTCGTTATACCTTCTAATGTTTACAAAATTTTTATATGAGATCTTCTCACCAGTTTTTCTCATTGACATTGGGGGTGAATTCTATCAGAATACCCTAAAGGGATTTTTAAAAATTTCCTTTAATCATATAAATTCCAACATGATGCCCTTTAATAAAAGACAAGACACTAAACACATATATTATGCATTCAACCTAATAATACTAAGCAAAATATATTTTTTAACTCTTTGCCTTTATACTATAAACAAATTCAAAGTAGCCAGACAAGGTTTTGGCTTGAGTACACATACAAGTGTTTTCTCTTGTAATTTTTTTCAAAATATAATAATATAATTGAATTATTACAAAAATAATGCTAGAAAGATTAGTTTAATAGGCCCAATATATTCATTGAATCACTATCATCACATTTTAATATGCCATTTCAAAATTAACATTTTATCATTCCTCATTACTTCAAAAATACTTCAAAGTCTTAAAAATTCATGATTTCTATATACCCTAGCAATTATGAAGAACAAAAACAAAATGTATTGGTCTTTGTTTCTTAATAACAGCTAAGAGTAGGTTTTGTTTGTTTCTTTTGTTTTAAAAGAGTATTTACATACATTAACAATAACCTTTGTGTTCTAAATAGGTATTAACTTGGTGGCATTTATCATCGTAGTTTTTTCCTACGGAAGCATGTTTTACAGTGTTCATCAAAGTGCCATATCAGCAACTGAAATACGGAATCAAGTTAAAAAAGAGATGACCCTTGCCAAACGGTTTTTCTTTATTGTATTTACTGATGCATTGTGCTGGATACCCATTTTTGTACTGAAATTTCTTTCATTGCTTCAAGTAGAAATACCAGGTACTACTTTTTTCTTCTTTATGTAAAAACAAAAATAATGTATCTGTTTCTGCAATGTACTTCTAGGAAAGAAAATTAAGATCCTTAACACTAACTCATTTCAAGAAATGTAAGTCAGTTACATGAACTTCAGGTTCTCTTCACAAATAAAATGTTCACTGGGAGGAAGCCGGTCAGTTATTTCCATAAATACCTAAAACCACAATTACTATTGGGACAAAGAAACAATGACTCAAATAAATTATACTCAATGTAGTGAAATTTTCGTAATCCCATGCTTAAGATGACCAGAAGGGAATATAGATGAAAACAATGATCAAAGAATTATTTATTTCAGAAGGTAAGATATTTTTCTTCCCTGAGTACATAGCAATTCAAAGAATGTCACCCCAGAGTAAGAGAGGTGACAGAAGAAAACACTCTTGATATTTAAAAATAATGTGTATCATACTCATTACGATGGCTATCATTTAAAAAATAACAAGTATTGGTAAGGATGTGGAGAAAGTTGCTGATAGGAATGTAAAATGGCACCACTGCTATAGAAACCAGTGTGATGGTTTCTCAAGAAATTAAGCATACAATTACCATATTTCCCAGCAATTCCACTAATGGGTATATACCCAAAAGAGTTGAAAGCAGTAACTCAGACATTCATACACCCATGTTCATAGCAACAGCATTCACAATCACCAGGGTCCATCAATGAATAAAAGGATGTGGAGAAAGTCTTACATACAGAAAATGTGTTACATACAGAAAATGCAATGTTATTCAGATTAAAAAAGGAAATTATGATACATGCTACAACATGGATGGACCTTGAAAACACCATGCTAAGTGAAGTAAGCCAATCACAAAAGGACAAATATATGATTCCACATCTAGGAGGTAGTCAAATTCATAGAGACAGAAAGGTTGTTAATGGTACTGTTAAGGTTTGGGAGGAGAAGGGGATGTGGAGTTATTAATTGGTACAAAGTTTCATCTTGGCAAGATAAAGACATTTTGGAGATGCATGGTGGTTATGGTGTACAATAATGTGAAACGTACTTATTCACTTAAAAACGATTAAAATTGTAAATTTTATGTTATGTGTATTTTACAATTTTAGAAATGTGCAAAATCCTGTTAACTGTATGTATAGTGCAGTATGTATTCACATTGTTAAAAATTTATAAACATACATTTTTAATTTTGTTTTATCCCATGGTTTGTGGTAATAGTATCTGACATTTTATAAGTAACAAAGAAGAAAGACAGCACTGATTAAATTCTAATAAAAATTTGAGCATTTGGTAGATGCATACATAATATAGTGATTTTCTAAGATAAGGTTAGTCAAAGATGTTTTTACTGAAATAGCTAGTGAAAAGTCTAAAAATGTGTGCCTATCTTTAAGAACCAAATAGTTGAAATGAAATTTATTAAATATAAGTATGTGTTCTGAGCAATATTATATGTACTAATAATTAAAATATTTCAAAAGGTCTGATTTAATACTAAACAATAGTTTTTTGTCTCTCTCTGACTTTCCATCTCTTCCACTCTCTCTAAAAAATCAATGGAAAAATATTATTTTAAAAAAAATTTAAAATAATCTTTATGTGAGTAGTGCTAAAAAGCCTGAATCAGAATATTAAATGGAATCATATTTTAATAATATATAGTCATTTGATGGGAAATATTTCTACCTTACAGAATACTTTTTGATGTATTCAAGAAAAGCTATTTAGCAATGAACCCTGGTTTTTTGTAGCACAAACACTCCCCTCAAACACTGGCACCCTGGAAAGATACCCTGGAAACACATATAGACTTGGTATTTAATTATGTGACATCCTAATGGAAAAATAAACACTTGAAAGAGGCTGAGGTACAAAGAAGGGAAAGGGGTTTCTATAACTTGCAAACATCCATAAATACTAACTATGTCATTTTTCTCTTCCAGGCACCATAACCTCTTGGGTAGTGATTTTTATTCTGCCTATCAACAGTGCTTTGAACCCAATTCTCTATACTCTGACTACAAGACCATTCAAAGAAACGATCCATCAGTATTGGAATAACTACAGACAAAGATCTACTGGCAGCAAAAGAAGACGGAAAAGATATACTGCATCACTCATGTGGACAGAAATGTGGCCGCTGCAGGAGATGCCACCTAGATTAATGAAGCCAGCTCTTCTCACAGACTCCTACGAATTGTCACTAATTTCTAAATCAACTAGACTCAATTCCTATTCATAACTGACTCTGACCCCCATTGGGATGCTTCAAAATGGATTTATTAGTATAGAATGAATGCCACAAAGTTAATAATTTACATGAATGGCTCAGATAAATTAGGGAAATAAATTATTTTGATAATATGTATATACTAGCACATATTTTGCATAGGAAATTTGAGAAAAATCTACTTCAGAAAGATTCATTCTTTTTTAAAAATGTTTTTATTGACTTTTTTTGAGAGAGAGAGGTAGAAAGAGGGATAGAGAGATAGAAACATCAGTTAGAGAGGAACATAATAAACTGGCTGCCTCTTGTACAGCCCCACTGGGGATCAAACCCACAATCCGGGCATGTGCCCTGACTGGGAATCGAACTGATGGTTTGACGCTCAATCACTGAACCACACCAGTCAGGCCATTCATTCTTTTTGCATTTCTTGAGTACCCACTATATGCATGGCACTGCAGTAAATTCTTGGAAGTAGACAGTAGAGAACCTTCTCAATGTTCAATGTTAAATTTTGTTTACAACCAAATATACATAGTGCGTCTGCAGCTCCTATGTTAAGGTAGAGCTTTATCTGTCATGCATATCATGGACACTTTCAAGTAAGGGTTTAATATTCAGTATAATAGCATCAGAGAAAATGTCTGATTGTTTGCAAAATATTCTGTTTTAGGAATTCATCTTAACTCTCTTCAAGTCTTCATACACTTTAGAGTCAATACAATGTATTTATTACTATGGGAAAAAAATGTTCTGATATTAACTCAAAACAGCACTTCTCTGCCCAAATGTCTTTTTGCTTTGAGAATCATCATGTGATTGGAAAAGGAGAGTGAAAGTATTGCTAAGGAATGAATCAGAAAAACTAGGATGAGGCTAGACATATAGATCAGTGGAATAGAATTTGAGTGTCCAAAAATAAAACCCTCACATTTACAATTGAGTTTCAACAAAAATGCCAAAATAATCAAATAAAGAAAAAAAGTCCTTTCAACACATGATGCAGGGACAATTCACGGCAAAAGAATGAAGTTGGACCCCTTCCTTACACCATATACAAAAATTAACTCAACATGAATCAAAAACCAAAATATAAGACATAAAACTCTTAGGAGAAAACATTTGGGTAAATCTTCAAGACCTTTGACTTGGTAACTGATTCTCAGATGACAATAAAAGCATAGCAACAAAAGGAAAATAAATCGGATTTCATGTAAATTTAAAACTTTTGTATATCAAAGGACATTCTTAAAAAAAGTGAAGACAACCTATGCAATGAAAGAAAATATTTAGAAATCATATATCTGAGAGGGGGTGGTTAACATACAAAATAAAGAACTCCTACACCACACAAAAAAGTCAGCAGCTCAATCAAAAAATGGGCAAAGGATCTGAACAGACATTTCTCCAAAGGTGTACTCATGGCCAAGAAGCACATGAAAAGATAGATGCTCAGCATCACTAATCACTAGGAAAATGCAAATCAAAACCACAATAAGCTAACACATCACACCTACTACCAGGGCTATAATTTAAAAAAATAACATATTGGCAAGGATATGAAGATTGAAACTCCTTCCACATTGCTGGTTGGAATGTAAAATGGTGCAGCTGCCATAGAAAACAGGTCAGTGGCTCCTCAAAAGCTTATCATACAATTACCATATGCTCCAGCAATTTCAGTCCTAGGTATGAACCGAAGAGTTGAAATCAGGACTCAGATACTTGCATGCAAGTGCTCTTTGCAGCATTACAAACAGTAGTCAATATATGGAAGCAACCCAAGTGCCTATCAACTGATGAACAGATAAACAAAGTGTAGTTTATACATGTGATGGAATATTATTCAGCCATAAAAAGGAATTAAGTTCTGACACATGCTACATGATGAATGTGAAATGAGCCAGCCAATACGGACAAATACTGTTTGATTCCACTTGCATGAAATATTTGAATAAGTGAAGTCATAGAGACAGAAAGATGAGAGTTTACTGGGGGTGGGAGAGTTGGGAGGGTGATGCTTGAAAAGTGGAGAATATCTTTTTTGGGCAAAGGAAAAAGTTCTAAAATTGATTATGGTAATGGATAAATAACTGCGGTTATACTAAAAGCCACTGAATTATATATTTTAGATTGGTGAATTTTATGGAGACATGGATTATATCTCAATAAAGCAGTTAAAAGGAAAAGAAAGAAGAGCTATACATTCAGGAACTTAACTTCAGGAAGGAAAAATCTAAGTACATGTTTTGTTCTAAAGACAAAATAGTTGTCATCAAGAGATGGATTCACCTTTTGTTTGCACGGCCAACCAGATCTTAAGATGCTACTTTTTTGCTAGTTAATTCTTCTGGTCTCTGAGCTATAAGAATCTTATGCTTTCAGAATTTAAAACCTTTAAAAAGGAATAAAATGTTTTCAAGTAGTTTCAACTACAACAAAATGTTTGAAACATGAAAATACTGGACTCAAAAACATATTTATTGAGTAAATAATTGTATAGGTTTATTTTGAAAATAAATTACCTGAAAATTAATTCTATTAAAAATATGGATTGCTTTGAGTCCTTTCTGTTCTCACTTAAAATGGTTCCAGTTTTTCTGCAGGAAGAATGTGGTGTACTTTCAATAAAAATCAAATAGAAAGCTATAATTCTGTTTATAATATTAACTACTTAGATTATAATTTTTTAAAAAGCTTACAAAAGTACAAATACATTTAAATTACTTGTTCAGATTAAATTTTACTTGTCTTTAACACCTCTTGATAATTTTTTTAATTTTTATTGATTTGTTGTTCCACTTGCTTATGCATTCATTGGTTTATGCTTGTATGTACCCTGACTGGGATCAAATCTGCAACCTTGACATATCAGAAGGACGGTCTAACCAACTGAGCTATTTGGCCAGGACTAAAGTATTATTACTATTATTGAATAATGGAATGGAAAATTATTTTTCTTAAAAAGAGTATCTAGAAAAGAAAAAGCAGTAATCATGAAGACATAATAGATAAAATGTATTCCTATGAAAATTATGATTGTGAGTCTTAGAAATTGTTAGTATTAAGCGTCTTTGAATTGCTGTGAGTTATAAAAATATACATCTGAAACTACCTGTTAACATCTCAAATGTTTTTCTGGAAGCCATTTGGTTTCCTGTCTGTTTAATTCACTCACTCCTCCATCCTTCCACCTCTCCAAATAGAGTAACTTCTATACATACATAGATCTGAAGAAAATATAGCCAAATGTTAACATTTATTAAATCTGTATGGTGGAAATGCATTGGTGTCCATTAGATCATTCAACTTTCCTGTTATGTTTGAAAATATTTCAATAAAAAAATTTTAGAGTAATGAACCCAAGGAAATGGAAATTTTCTTTTAACAAATTTATTTTTGTACATTTTAATTTCAATTTTCATGATATATAAAAAATATTTTCTAATATCAAAATAAGCATCTCTATGATACAGGTATATATCATATGTTATCTTTAACTTTAAAAAATTAATCAAGTACTATGACTTAATATGCTATACAAAACTATTTGCCCATCCATTTGTCCCCTTTCATAGCCCCATTGTGGAGCTTTAGAATACAGTTTTGTACACATCTCCATAACTACAAAGAATAAGATGCTATATCAAAGATGTCCAGAATTACATAGTACAGAATTAGTGGGCTTAATCATTGACATATGACACAAACCACCAGAGGGGGTGGGGGAGGGAAGCAACATAAGCTATAGGACAAGTAAAATAAAACATTGTCAATAAAGTCAAATAATATGAAAATAATCACATCATTTAAATTTGATGCATTAGAAACAATAACTTCTTTAAAATTACATTTAGAATTAAGAATTATTACTTACAAAGCTCCAAAAGTAATAGTACAGAGCCATAATTGTGATAAGGCACTTTAAAGAGAGCAATCAAAGACCTAACAACATGGAATGCAAGAAATATTATCTGTAGAAGCAGTTAATCTTAGAAATAAATATGGGGGAAAATATGCATTCTTTCTATACATGCTTTCATTTTCTGAAGTAAAAGCTGTTTTAAAAAGCATCCTAGAGGGCAAAAAATATTTAGCATATATTTTAAAAAGCTGTCATCAGTAGAAGTTCAAATCTCCATTAAAAAAAAAATGTTTTCCTTCAAGTCAATGAGGTTGACTCTTTTATGTGACACTGTCCTAGGTGCTGGGGATTGGTCTAGAGAAGTTAGCCTAATGGAGCTGGATCTAACATTACTAACCAGTTACCTTCTTTGGTAACTTCAAACTCTGCCATTCTTGCCATCTTCTTGCAAATCAAATAAAATAATGTTCTACCTCGTTTGCTAGTAACACTGTGGTATTTTTGTCTACTGATGAAATTAACTTTCATAGAAGATTCTATGAAAGTTTAGTCAGAAGATTAAGCAAATACTAGCCGGCATCAAAAATAACATCAGGCCCTAAGCGGTTTGGCTCAGTGGATAGAGCGTGGGCCTGAGGACTGAAGGGTCTCGGGTTCGATTCCAGTCAAGGGCATGTACCTTGGTTGCAGGCACATCCCCAGTAGGGGGTGTGCAGGAGGAGGCGGATGGATGTTTCTCTCTCATCAATGTTTCTAACTCTCTATCCCTCTTTCTTCCTCTATGTAAAAATGTCAATAAAATATATTTAAAAAAATAACATCAGTATTCTGCTTTCACAAAAGTGAAGAGAACCAAGAAAAATTCCATTTTGAGTGTACAGAACTACAGGGGATTCTCCTATACACATGATACATGTGAAAATATCATACATGAGGACGTATGAGTTATTCCACAGCTAAATCAGTTGTCAGGCTTCAGGGAATTGTAGCCTTCCTTCAAGAGGTCCCGCCATGTTTTCAGGAAACGTGCATTTTCTGTACATTTCAAGGCAAGCTCTTCCACTTGAGCTGATACTGCAGATGTGGCTTCAAGCAGTTTGGTCAATGAAAATGCTGCCTGAAATTATATTTAAAAATAAAAGTCAAACAATAGAAGTTTATTCTTTAAATTTTCATTTCTTCTTATAGTCTAAAAATAGCTTAAAACCAATGCCTAAATTATTTTCTTTAAAAGTAAAAAAAAATCTGCAAACTAAAAACAGATTCTCTGAGCTAACAAAATCAACACAATCAAAATACATGCAGAAAATATCCAACTCTTGGGTGGAAAACTCACTTCTTAAATGTTTTCTTCATATAAACAACACGGACATAAAATAACACTGTTCCTAGATAACACATCTGCACTCCTTTGTACATAATTCACTTGAAACCAGTCTTGCTCAGCAAAAACAGAAGCTGTAGTCAGCATTTTGTTAAAAAACAACAACACACAAATACTTGAGCCATGATATAATCCAGTTCATTCCCCAGTTTCCAATCTGCACAGGCGGGTCTATTCCACAAACTTCTCCCAGGAAGAACACACCTCATCACTAAATACTTCATTCTTCCTGACCCACTCAGGAGTCCTTAAATACGGAAACGGTGACCCCCTCCGATGATGTCGTGTGTTACGGTTTCAGGTGTGTGTGTGGGGGAGGCCAAATTTTTATAGAGAGGGGCTGGAGAATGCTGGGAGGGGAGGCATTTGGTGTGTGTCAGTGATTGAGCATCAACCTATGAATCAGAAGGCCATGGTTCGATTCCCAGTCAGGGCACATGCCTGGATTTCGGACTCATACCCCAGTGTGGGCCATGCAGGAGGCACCTGATCAATGATTCTCTCTCATCATTGATGTTTCTCTCTCTCTCCCTCTCCCTTCCTCTCTGAAAGCAATAAAAATATATTTTAAAAAGAAAGACAAAATTGGCTGGAGAGTCTCAAGTTTGACTCCATTGCTGCCTCTCTGTTTGAAATGTTCC